>NC_056737.1:1832699873-1832842373 GCF_019279795.1 Protopterus annectens | reverse complement strand
ACAGTGTCATAACTGCGTTTCTGTAGTACAGAGGATTATGATTGCTTCACTGATCATAATCAGCTTATTATGCGTTCAAAACATGAATGCCAAGAAATTCACATTGAGAGCAAAGCTTGAGAGGTCAATCTTGGCATCCAAGTCAAGCATACCTCTCAACCTGGAAACATCAAAAATCTGTCCACAAACGTAGAACCCAGTCCAGGACGAACAGGTTTAATGCATCCAAAAAACACAACCAATGGCAAGAAACGATACAGCAGTAAAAACGATTGACCTAGGTTTCATCCACGTTAATACAGACTTCTTCAGAACATTTAAAAATACCCAAAACACCTCTTATATACCGTAATGAATGAATGAATACATATCATGTGACTAAATCAATTATAATGTTAAAGCACCCTTTCCAATTCATTAACATTGTATAAATTTCAACATGTAACAATACTTGACTATATTAAATATAAAATAAAATATATTATAAATTTGATATATAAATTGTATTATAAAATAACATACTATATTAAATCTACATAAAAAATCTGGACAAGGCCCATGAAAAATAGGTACAAATCTGTACGCTGATTAACATTTAATTTGCATACACAATTATGTAACCCCACCCACTCCTGTGGAATTGTGGGATACCAACTTTCGAACGCAAACTGAAGAACACACAACCAAAACATGGCACCAGAGTCCCCCTGCAGCCATTCCAATGTCCCGTTACCTGGCTATTTCGCCCCATTTACCATAAACACTAATGTATGCATACTGCTTTACTTCTACAATGATTTGGATTTTATTTTTACATTTTACAGCACAACAATGCAGAAACACTAAAAGACATCATCTGGTAAACAAAGCAATACTGCTACTGTCTCACAATGAAAATAGGCTTGACATTAAAACTCCTTTGCCCTTGAAACTCACATTCATTGAAACAGCATTGAAACCCACACCACATCCAAAGAAAATGCATCTGGCCAGTGGTGGATAAAGATTACCTTTGGGCTGTTTTCAAATCATTGGTCCCTTGCACACAAAACAAGAAGCATACATGTGTTCTGTTCTTTTCTTTATACACCTTCCTGACTTTATTAAATTATATTCCTTGTATAATACAACACACATGTTAGAGCACATTTTAAATTTATTGTTTGAACATTTTACCAGTAATCTGTACTGTAGGCAATGAAACAAAAACACATGAACCAGTAATGACAAAACTGCCCAATTCAGAACTTTTCCATCATAAAAGTCTGCTTCCACACCAACACTATAAATAGAATGACAGTAGTGTAAGCCATAGGCATCTTGCACAGCGTCTCACACTTATTTTCAATTTCATTTTTTTTGGGGGGGGGACAAAAACTCAAAAACCAGGGACACATTTTAAACATTGCTTGTATAATTTTGTAAAGTTGCTAGAATAAAATGTTGTGTTACCGTCATGCATTTCACTGGCAGGTTTTGAACCCAGGACTCTATGCACTACAGTCACAACATACCACTATGCCAAATCAGCAGCTGCCTGAAAAATAGGAAGACTGAAACTTAATAGCCATCATTTAGTGAATTCATTTCTCACTTCTCAACATAGCTCTTAACCTCAACACAAAAAACATGGACAAACAACAAAGCCAATAATGGGGGAATACAAATTCACTTCTCACTTCTCACTCACCATATCTCTGAACTGTTAGCACAAAAACAATAATGGGGGAATACAAATTGTGTGCTCACTTTTTATCATAGCTCTAAATTCTTAGCACAAAAGAAATGTTCTTACTTCTCATCATAGCTCTCTCAACTCTGAGTACAAAAAAAATCTGGACAAAGCTCAGAGCATAACTTTCAACTGTTAGCACACATTCACTATAGCATTGTGTCAGTATTATTCCACACTTGTCCTAGGAGTCTTGCAATTTTAAACATCCTCTTATCATGGCCCACTGTTAGTGGAGGCCTAAGAGGAAAAAGATCTGCTTACAGCAAAAAGCAACAGACAAATCTCAATTATTTAAAAAAAAATGGAGAAAAAGATATAACAGACATGATTGCAAAAAATGCAGTAGACAGTCATTAAAAGATGACAACAAGTGGAGTCTAGATGATTAGGCAAAGTAATATGTGAAGAGTACACAAAAATACACGGACTATATGAATGATAGAAATGCTTAGAACTGAGTAATTGTAAAAGATTAAAATAACATAAAACAAAAAGTGAAAATAAAGTAAATGTAAGACATTTGTTTTTGGACAGATAGAGGACAGGATCATTTACACAGTTCAGGACTTAGAACATTAAATGTTATGCTTTTATGGAGAATTTGGAGATACACAGACTACACATTTTTTATATGTCAAGGTGTGCCTCTCCTTTTCTGCCTGGTGGACTATCACAAGGAAACAACAAGCTCTAGAAGTATAGCCAGTCTGGGTTAACAAGCTGTAAATAAAAAAATAAAAAAAAACTGAACAATGCAGTTACTAATTAAGTATTAATTCCAGACATCACATCACATCTATTACTTTCATCTGCTGTATATACCACTTCACACTGTTACATCCACAGCCTAAAGTGTACACTGACTCACAGAGTAGTTCCCGTTCCTCCTCCATCGTTGCTGCCATTAATAACTCTGCCCTGAGTAGTTCATAGGTTCATAGGTAGGTACTAGGCTATTGGCCCTAGGGCCTATACAAGCCTAGCCAAAAAGGTACCCTGGCTTTCGCCACCCAAGAAAATATTTCTAAAGTGCAGACATTGGTACCGGGTATCAAACTTAAGCTAACTAACCATATGATCATCACATCAACAGTAGCCATGACCCTTTTCTTTTTAATATACAAGGCTTTAAGAGCTGTTCTCAACAATAGCCTAAGCCCTACTCCTGTAGACATTTCTACTATTACTTAAAATATACGTCTACTGTGCAGCTAGGAATAGACAAGCTTTATTACACCATTCTATTTAGCATTATGCACAATTCAAAATACAAACCATCTGTTAAAAGTCTTATTAGCATGACTTTTAAATCATTTGAAAGAGGGTGCCTATCACTTTCAACAGCCACAGCTATATGCTTCATTACAGCTACTTGGGCAATTTGATCATGCCCTTCTATTCAGAATGAGTACACATTCTTCCTATAACCTGCTGGAGCCAAAGGAGAGCGTGCAATACCACTCAATATGCGTTAGTACAACTTGATCACTTAACCAGCCTAACAAAATCAAACTTAGTAGTGCAAAACGCATTAGACTACAGCATCTCACAAAACCTTTCAAAGACTAAGTAAAGCATCTTATACACTACAACTCTAGAAATACACAAATATGTATCAGTTACATTAGAACTACCATAGGCCTTAGATTGGAATCTGATACAACATATATCAAAAGCAATCATATCCACGCACAAATTTCAAATTGCCAAATAGATATATTTAACGCATACAACAATGGAATGGGCTAAAGAAAAATATTCCAGAACTGCTCATTAAAAGCCATTGAAGGTACCAAGCTTCCCAATTCACAAATAAAGCACTACATTCAATTAGTAGGGAAAACACTGATATAGGCGCAACAACATGACCCTTAAGCCCCTATGGAAAAGAAAGCTCCATAAAACTCACAGATCAAATAGAAAGAGCCGGGCCCAACCAGCATGCAGCAAGTCACACACTAAAAGACTTAAAGATCCCGAATAGTAGTAAAAAAGGCAGGAATGTGTGAAGCTAATACGGGATAGAAAAAAAAAACACTAGACAGCACAATTAAAATTACAGGAATCAATTTATAAATAAAAGTTGCCAAGGAAAAAAAGTATATTAAAAGCTTCCCCATTAATCAAACAGTACCAAATAAGCGAAACGGTAATCCACGCAAAAACCGCTTCTTCGGGACAAACTCTCCCAGTTTAATCCCTGCTCACAAACTCTGCCCGCTCAGCGAACTGCTGTTTCAGCGCTGTCCTAGCAGTTCCCCATTCCCGCCAGCTTGCAATTCAATTCAGCCAGATGGAAATGATGATGTGAGCTCCTTGAGCTCAATTCCTACTGGCTGGTAGCCTGACGGAGCTGACGTCATTGCGCACATGATGATGTCAGCTCCGACAGCACGAAAATTTTAAAAAAGCAAAAAAAAAATCGGAAATGAAGGGTGCCACTCAGGAATCGTGGCACCCCTTCATTTGGAACCCAAAACTCAGTAAAAACCGAGTAATTCAGAATGGTTGGGAGGTCTGAAGTCAAGAACACATAATAAGGGTTATGATTAGTGAGAATGATCATAATTCTTTGTATTGCATGGAACTTTATCTACTCAATATACTACCAGTTTTCAAAAAAAAAAAAAAAATTAAAAAAAAAAAAAGAGTAGGAGGGCAGTGTTTGACTAGCCTTTAAAGCTGTTGAAAGCTGGGAAAACAGTGTTGCCAGACAAGCAGAAATTAAGTCTACCTTTAGAGAACAAACAGCTTTGAAGGCTATTAGACAATTCATTTTGCCATACCTTTTGTTTATAAGTGTGGCAGTATGAAGTACTGTAACAGTTTTTAAAGCTCATTTACCTTCTGGCACTGTTCTTTGCAGACTGGCACTGCTCCCTGATAATGTCTAACATGAGGCATGCTTTTAACAATGCTTACAGGTGCTTAACAAGAGCTTTTTAAGCACACCAGAAAGGTACTTAATAAGCCTGTAGTACATGGAGGATGTCATTAGTCCCTAAAATTAGGAAGGGATAAACTTAGTAAAACCTTCCGTAGCAAGAGACTACCTCTTAACAGTGTTTAGGGGTGCTTAACAAAAGCTTGTTAAGGACATTCTAAGCACTGTTAAGATCATGTCTTGCAGCAAGGACCAACAGAGGACACTGACATCTGTCGAAAACAGTGGCAGAAGTTTAATCAGCTTTTGCAAGCTGCTAGGACATCACTCTGCCACATATACAGACATAAAATATTGCAGATTGAAGTCTAACAACTTTTATTAATACCTTCTGCCAGTGGAATACTTAATTTCTGCCAGTTGCACCTCTCAGCTGCCCCTGATTTTATAGAATATTCCTTATTATGCCTCAGATTGTCTCCCTTTCACTTATAACATTTTTGATTTTTTGGTAAATCACTTAGAAATACAGTCAATAATGACAGACATTAGAATTTCATACATATTGCTCACAAAATACATGCTGATGCAATCCCTTTTGTTATATTAACTTTCTGAGTGAATTTGAGCAATATTTTAAACTTGTCCCTGATTTTCATCCTTTCTTTATCCCATTGTTTTTGGATTTATCTTGAATTCTTTAGCAAAGAAGTTGAGAGATATGCTGCTGTCTCTTTGACAGAACTCGCTGAGTGCTTTACTGTCTTTCAAAGCCAGTAAAATACTTCCTGCTCCTTTTTTGTAATTGGTAGCACACGGAGTAGATAAAGCTCAGTGCACTATAAAGAATTATGATTGGACCTCCAATCATAGCACCTATTATGTGTTCTCATCTTCGTTTTCAAGGTGAATTCCTTGGCACCCATGTCTCAAACACATAATAAGCTAGCGATAATTAGAGACCCAGTAATAATTCTTCTATGATTTTTCCTGTTTTTAGAGTGTAACTGCAGCATTTTATCCATTTCATAGTATTCAATGTAGTTTGACATATGAAGTTTATGAAAGATGATGGTATTAGCTGACAAAAGGAGAAGAGTGGCATTAAGAACAGAAGAAAAGACCAAGAAGTCACAGAGTTAAGTAAAAATAGGAGAGCTTGTAAAGGAAGGATAACATAATAAGTAAGGAGTTCTGTAAAAGAGCTGAAAAACTTAACAAAGATTAGAAAGGTTTTGGTGAAATGGGACAGTATTAGCTGTTTAAAGATGAAGGTGCAACCTGGAATAATAATAAGTAGGAAAACAAAAGGATAGCTGGTGCTGTAATGAGTTAATAATCTGTGAAGACCTGAAGAAAGGAACTTAGAAATTATGCAGCTTAGAAGCCACCCTACGGTGTGAACACTGGTTCTAGATGATTGCCACTGCTGAAGTGACACCCCCAACTCCATGTGTAGAAACAGAGAAAAATAGATTATGGATTGATGGATATGGAAGACGAAGGAAGAATGAAGAAATTCAAAAAATAAAAGATTTTTATATTGTAAGATATGAAATAAGTGGAGAAAGGAGTATAATGATATATATTTGACAAAGAAGCTAAAAATAATACAGGAAAAAGATCATATGAATCAATATGGAATCAGAAGTTAGAAGGTGAAATAAACCAAGGAGATTCAATGAAATCTAAAAATGTAAATGTATGATTAAAGAGCTCTGACAGCTATGTTCAGGTTGTAGATTAAGTACATAAACATAAATATCTGGTATCAAATGAGAGTGTGGCTATTAAGGAAGGCTAATGAGAGGATAGTGTTCGCAATGTAGAGAAGGAAACAATATGAGAATGACAGGCTATATACCCCCCAATATGGAAAACAGTTTTCTAAATATGGGTGAGAAATGAATTAAAGGTACTGCTACCCAGTGTGCCAGAACGGCTGCAGAGATTGTAACAACCTGGCTGAATGTCATAGCAATAAGCTTTACATCTAGGAACAAAAGGCATACTTTTTTGAGTCCCACAGCTGAGCATCAGGTGCTCCCAGGACCTTTCCTCATCCACTGAGTCTTCCAGACCTGTCAGCCTCTCCTGGGCTAATCTCAAGCCATATCTCAGGTCAGTGCAGAGATTGCAGACCCTGGAATAGCATTATACTGCTGCATGGGAGTGTTTTCTGACCTCACTTTCCTTGACTCTGCAAGTTCCTTTCCCAGTTTATAAGCAATGGGGTCTACAGCATCTCAGCGATGCCTCTGCACATACCTCAGACTCAACCCTTCCTCCTACAATGCAGACACCTCCTCATGAGATCTAATGCAACAGTCCATCTGAGAGCACATTCACCCCATCCTCCCTACTTGTAACATCAAGCCTCAGAGACACTAATCATACCCAGGTTGTCCAGGCTGTAGTCAAGACTCGAGGCTTTATCCCTCTATGCCACTGTTTCAAGCAACTAAAGCATATTTCTGCAAATTAACATTTTGGTTATAAAAATGCCTGGCCCTTACAAATCTAACCTGTAGCCATTCTGTGGATTGTGCTACATGGAGCCTTTTAATATGTCATCCACTCCGGCTCCACAAACTGAAAGATTAGTACTATAATGTAATCTTTGTGCAAACCTACCAAGCTTCATAGATTTGTAGTAATATAAAGCAAGAACATTTTTATGCTATATTTATTCATGTCCCTCTAGTGGCTAATAAAAATCTAGCTACTCTGATCACAATTGATCAACTGAAACTGCATAGAACTACTGCCTGAACTGCAAAAATTACCTAAACACGTACTCACAATTGAGTTTTGTAAAGTTTCTTTGCTCAGCCTCAGCAAAACAGAAAAAAACATTTTCCAAGAGGGCTAAACCCTTTGTATTCTACCAAGTGGGGTGGGGCAAAACTTTATTAATTTATTTATAATTACACGAGAACTGCAATTTTGATAAACACAACACATACCTCTCAACTGTCCAGTTTTTCATGGAATATCTAGATTTTTGCCTCATATTTTTCATCTCTACCTCAAAACATTTGTGGTTTTCTGACAAATCACTGAGAATTGAACTCACTAATTAATGACAGACTAATGAGTTTTTGACTTCATATCCTTCAGAAAATGCATGCTAATACAAAACTTATTATTCTAGCAGCTTTCTAAGTTTATAAGAGCAATATTTAAAATCTGTCCCTATTTTTGGATTTTTGCCCCCCGTTATTTTTGGCTCGGTCCAGATTTTGTCCACAAAGAGGTTGAGAGGTATGACACAACAACACGTTTCATAGTTTGTATCTCACTGTTTTTAGTTCTTACAGGTTCATAAGTAAGTACATTTGTTTATAGATTGCCCTTTCCCATCCCATGGTTAATATGTATACATTACCAGTAATGAGAATAACTGGGATTATTCCATATATAGATCATTACAGGGGACCCATGCAGGAGATAAAGCATTTAAGAGTTGCTTTTGTCCATAACATTCTGGGAACTAATCTCCTTCCTTTTGACCAAAATTATTTTCCTTTCATTATAAAACTTGTGATAAATATGGTTCCACCATGTGGGTTTGTTTGTGGGGTTTGCCCTGCACTTGTTCCCACCAGGTACAGCAACATTTATGCAGCTGTTTATATGCTGGTATAGTGTGGCAATATGCATTTCTGTGTATTGAGTGGAGTTAGCTGGCTTTGGTAGGGGTTGAAGCTTGCCAATGTATCACTTAGGAGTAGGTAGTTTGTCTTAAGGAAGTTTCTAAAAGTACTTTGGGTGGAAGGAATATACTTCTTGTACAAGTGATGGCAACCATTGTTCCACCACTACAACATCTTCTAATGTCATTTAACTTTTAGAGTATAAAACATGCTTTCTTTCTTACTATTTGTATTGTGTTGTTAGCTGTAATTTCACATATGACAATTCAAATGGTACATTTGTTTCAGGAAAACATCACTCAATCAGTCAGATAGTATTACAACTCATCAAGACAGCAAATATAATATGTTTATTAAATATCCTTTTATTACCTAGACATGGCTAAGTTAACACAAGGTGGATGAAATATTTTAAATTTCCATCATATCAAAAGTAAGTCAATGACAGGATAATATTCAATATTTATTTTCAAATTCAGTTTATAATACATACACAGCAAACATACTGTGTTAATCTGGAAATAAATGCTGAGTTTTGTTTTGTTTTTAATAGCCACAGCCAGATCACGGAAAGATGGGCACACTGCATTTGAACTTCCACCATTTGATTTTCTTCGATTAAATGTTAACTCTGCACCTGCTTTCTTGGTTCAAAGCAGAACCGCGAATTCTTCAAGCAGATTAAAATCTGCAGCATTGTCTTTACCTGCACAGACTCCAATTGTCACAAAGCAAACCAAACTCACAAGTAGCTCTGCTAATCAGTTCAAGACTGAAAAAAAAATGAAGAAAGAAGATAAAGCTACTTAACTACCTTCATGCACAACAGGCATAAAAAGCAGTTATATCCACTCTGGCACTAGGAAACAATACAGTACATACTAAAACAAATGCAGTGTACTGGATGTAATTAAAGTTGAATATATCTGACTGTTATGTACAAATATCAGTGAATAAATAAGTCTGTGACTGTGTTTTATTTCCATCTGTAATATATATGCATGTCTGTATTTTTTGTGGTTATACGGCTCATCTGGCTGATTTGTTTTTATAACTGAGAAGTGCATCTTATACCCTCCAATGCTTACTGCAGCATTAGAGGGTATAAGATGCAGGAAGCATTGGAGGGTATAAGATGTACGCCAATAATTCCTGCAGCATTATTTAAAAAGCAAGAATGACTATTACGTGGCAGTCTATGCATGCATTAGGGAAATGTACATTTCAGGCAAGAAAATGGAATTTTCTTTTACAGATCTATCCCTAATAAGCCATGCTAGCTCCATAACACAGACCAGAATCTACGAAGACTTGGACACATGATTAGAACAGACTGGAAATGACAAACTCTATGAGTTTAAATTTTTCAGTATTTGTTAATTACTAAAAACAATATATTTAGTATATCAATATTCTCATTCACGATATTTAGACAAATATAAATCACTTTTTTTCACTCACTGTTATTCTCTAACATTAAAAGTCACAGAGGTCTTTTTGTATGATACTCCTGATCATATGCTGTCTGTGAAAATATGTCTGCATTTATTATTCTTTTTGTTTGAACTTTAATAGAATGTCGAATCAGTAAATAAAACACATGCAGCATGCATGTTATTTTTGCTGGAAGGGCACCCCCCCCCCCACAAATGATTTTGCTACTGTTCATGTAATCAACTATTATAGCACATAATTGTACGCAAAACATATCACATTTCAGTTTCTCTGCTTGTTTCTAGTAGGCATCACTGTTTATAGAGCATATACACCATGAGTAGTAGTTTTTTAAAACTCAAAACTTTAGCATTCTTTTAATGTTCAACACACTTCAGAAATGTGCACTTTATGGATTTTGCCTTTTGGGATTCAAGTTTTTGCCATGGACCTAGCATGATCCAATCTTCAGTAGCCCAGCCATATACCTTAAAATCAGTAAGGTTTACATATATAATAAAGGATTTTTTACTTGTCACCAGTAGTACCTCTGGCTAACTCTCATATGACATCTTTCTGAGCTTTCTGGAATAAATTCCTACACATAAACATACTATCTGTGAATTTCATTTCTAAATGAGAGAGTGGGGAGCTTTGAGCAGCCTATCTGTCCCTGGAGGAGTGGTCTCAGCCCAGCAACTAGTAGTTTATTGGCCGTTTTGGGCTAATTCCTATCTCTTTCATCTCCCTACCTTAAAACCCGCATTTGTGCGGTTTTGCGCACTGCCGGTTAGCTAAGGTTAAACTATTCTAGGCTCCACGAAGTCTGCTCTTCAATTTTTCCCTTAGAACTAGTCAAACTTTCAAATTAAGCACTCCAACTTTCGTTTTACAGCCCAGCACTTGCTCCAAGCCCTCAGTAAGCACTAATAAATGCTAACACTACACTTCCCCTTTACTATACAGTAGTACAAGATTCTCTATTCGTCCCTACCAGACAATCAGTAAATCAATTCATTTACCCATACAGGCATGTCCAAAGGGCAGTTTCAGGTATACCATAAAACAAGCAAAAAGGCGAATGCTGACACCACACTATGTAGCTTGAGAAACCGAAAACAGTGAAGCAAACTCGTGCAAACCAGCAGGACTAAATAAAAAACACTTTTAATAACAGTTGAGCGCTTTCACCTGTTACAATACAGGCTTCCTCAGGTATACTCTCCAGTCCAGCTGGTGAATCTGGGAATCTTGAGGCAATGTTACAATTGCCTCATGTACACAGATAACCCTCTCTTCCTTCCAACAAACACAAATGTATGTGAGAGATGCAACTATACAGCCAAACTGGAGGCCAAGCTCTCTCAACCCAAGGCTGCAACAGCCAGTCAGGAGGAGAAGGGAAATACTTGCACCATACTTCCAGTCTCACATACAACAGTCATACATGCACCAGCAAACAACACACATAAATACACAAAAACATACTCAGAGCTCTAAATAAAAATCTGCCTAACAGCAGAGACCTTCAAAGCAGACATCCAAGCAACCTCCACCTTCAAACAACAACCACGTATCACATACTTCACAAAGTCAGTGTATCACGCAACCACAGCTCTTAAGGCATAACAACACACCCAATACACTAGTAATGGGTGACTCTATTGTCAGGCACACTGACGTTCCACTCACTAGACTGAACAAGGAGAAGGTTACTGCAAGCTGCCTGTCGGGTGCCAGGATCCGCCACATAATACAAGCACTCAGGTCACTCCAAAACAAGTACAAATATGACTCTGTCATTGTACATGTTTGTGTGAATGACCTGAGACGTACCTCGCTGGACTACATGAAAAGAGACATAGAGGAGCTCTCTGATCATGTAGCCCAGGCCGGTATGACCCTAACCCTGAGTAGCATCTTGCCCTCACCAAGAATGATGCCACAGTACAAAGAAAAAGTTATCAGTTTTAACAATTGGCTAAGCTATTGGTGTTGTTCAAAGGGAATCTAGTGTCTGTCAGCCTGGGACGACATGCTCGACAAGCCACGCTGCTTCTCCAGAGATGGCTTGCACCTGTCACCCTTAGGCTTTCGAATACTGGCCAAGGCTCTTGCCACCCCCATAGTGCCTTTTTTAGGCAAGGCTCAAAAGACAAACCGACCTCCATAAACAACACAAGTAACCAGAAACTGAGGGTAATGCTACTCAATGCCAGAAGTCTAAACCTCAAAATGCACACACTCGAGGCACTCCTTAGCATGGAGAAAATCGATATCTGTGCAGTAACAGAAACCTGGTTCAAGGCTCCAGAGAGCACCCCAACACTACCAGGCTACAACTCATACCATACCTTTCGGCCCTAGAACCCGGACCGAAATACAAAAGGAGGGGGAGTATCCATTTTCATAAAGGATACCCACACCTCCAGGTTAGTAGCACAGCACGAGGTCTCAGAGACCATCCATGTTCAACTAATAGGGGGCAAAGCTGCTTTTCAGATCATAGCTTGCTACAGATCATCTACCTTGTCTCAGGACCCCCGCTCAGCATTCCTGAGAATATTGGAAAATATAAAGGTCCTACCTATCACCATGATATTGGGAGATTTCAACTATCCAAACATTGACTGGGATAACTACTCAAGTACAAACTCCTTTGCCCAATGCTTCCTAGAGTTTATAAACTCAAACACCCTGAAACAGATGGTCACCACTCCCACAAGAGGTGACAACATATTGGACCTGATCATCACCAACATGGGGGATCAGTGCTCCACACCAGAGGTAAACCCCTCGCTGGTAAGATCAGATCAAAAACTAATCACACTGGACATCCACATCCTGACCCCACCCCCAGTCAAGGAAACCACTGTGAAAAACTTTTCAAAAGCCAACTTCACACTTCTCAAGACCGAGGTGGAAAGTTTCAAAGCCCCCTTGCTAAAGGATAATGCTGCCCAAACCACAGAATCCTTTACAAATGCATTGTATGAGCACCTACAGGAATGCATGGATCGAGCCATCCCAAGTAAAACCAAGACTCTGTCCTCCAAAAAGAGGAAACCAGTTTGGTGGTCCCTGGCCATAAATAAGATATACAACAGAAGGAGGAAACTATTACATGATAGAGCAAAATCCCAAAAAGGAAAGTCATCAATGATCAATATTAGCAAGAAACTACGATCCCTCATAAAATCATCTAAGGCCAGTTTCAAAAGAAAAATTGCCAAAGACTCTAAAGATAATCACAAAGCCTTCTTTAGCTATGTCAAGAATCTAGGTGGCAACCCACAGATATGCTCTGAGCTAGTGTAAAATGGAAAAAGATACACTGAACCAACTGACATTGCCAACATCCTGGCAGACAGGTTCAGTGCAAACTTCACCCCCTCTCACCCCCAAAAGGACCCGTGTCCATCCCAGAAGAATGCAGAGCCCCAGACATCACAGACACGCAGGTAAAAACAGCACTCTCCAAAGCTAAAAACACAGCATCAGTGGGATCGGATGGTATCCCAGGCTACATCTTGCATGAGCTCCAAAATGAACTAAACCCTCACCTAAATTCACTGTTCAAACTCAGCCTTACCACAGGCTATGTACCCAAAGAATGGCGTACAGTGACAGTCATTCCGCTCCACAAAGGTGGTGCCACAACAGAACCTGGGAACTATCACCCTATAAGCCTGACTAGCCTGGTCTGCAAAGCTATGGAGCAAATCATCATTGAACTCATAAACAGAGACATTGGGAACCTCCAGACACTAGATCCTACCCAATTCGGCTTTGTTAAAGGCAGATCCTGCCTCCTAAACTTAGTTGACTTCTTTGAAACAGTTACCAAGGCCATAGATGAAGGAAAGGTAGTCCACACAGCCTACCTGGACCTCGCTAAGGCCTTCAACACCATTCCCCACTCTGGCATCATAGATAAGCTCACCAGCTTGAACATTAACCCCTATGTCATGAGATGGGTTGCTAAATGGCTCACGGATAGAACACACATGGTCAGAGTTGCGGGTGCCATGTCCGACTCTAAACCAGTTACAAGTGACGTCCCACAGGGCTTGGTCCTGGGACCCCTCCTGTTTGGTATATACTTCTCTGAGGTACAGGCAAGCACGGGAGGATTATGGCTGACCAATTTCGCAGATGAATGCAAACTGGGGGCCATAATCGACTCTCTGGCTGACACAGACATCCTCCAGAAGGGTCTTAAAGAGACAGATACCTGGTGTCAGAACCATGGCCTCAAGCTAAATGCCAAAAAATGCATAGTCATCCCCTTTGGGAAAAACACAGTGCCCACAAATTATCACATAGGTGGTAATCCACGGAAGATGTAATTAGGGACCAGGTAGTTAGCAACCTCTCCTTTGATAATCACACTGCCAAAGTTGTTAGAAATTCCTTCTATGTAGCCCACTTAATCACGAAAGGGTTCACATCTAGATCAAGAGAGGTCATTGTGCCCCTCTACTCATCACTCATTAGGCCCATAATAGAGTACAGTGCCCATTTGAAATATACCTTACTCAACACCTGCAACAGCTGGAAAGGCCACAGAAGTACCTCACCAAGAGGATCATGGACCTCAAACAGATGCCCTATGCAGCTCGACTAAAGAAACTCCAGCTCCAGTCGGTTGCTTACTGCCTGCTCAGAGGTGATATCTGCCTGACGTATAAGGCCATGTCAAACCCGGAATTAATGGACATGCTCCACCTCAAGAAAACCAAATCTCTTAGAGCCACATGCTTCAGTGAATTAAACCTCAGCACAACAATAAACAGGACATGCAGGAGGGATAGATTCCTGTCCCAAAGACTTCCCTCGCTCCTGAATAGAATCCAAGTTTATGTTAGGCAAAGCCCCTCACTGACTCTCTTCAAGAGAAATTTTGACGAGTGGATGGGAAATTGTAAATTTACCCCTGGGATCACTTCAATGGGCCTGCTAGACAGAGGCCCAGGAAACTAATTTAAAAGGGAGGTGAAAGCCAACACATTCTGGCTAGGCTTATAAATGCCCATGGGCAGATAGCCTAGTACCTACCTATGAACCTATAAATAAAGCTCACTCAATTTATTACTGAATTCCATGGAAAAAGTTCTGAATACTGTCCATCTGTCTACTTCCCAATTCCACAATACGTCTTCCAAATGTATTTTAGTTAACTGGGTGTTTGCATAACATCTACAAAGAACAGCAGTAGTCTATAGTTGAAATAGTTGCAGATAGTTACTGAGACCACTGCAATGCCCACTAAACTATGAAAGATATGAACTCTGTTAGCCCAGTGAGGAGAAGGCAGGAAGTACTTCTTCAAGACGGGACCTGGACCGGGGTTGACTTCTGTATTTCTTACCAGAGGAACAGTTGGAGGTGGAAGGGGAAATGAGGGGCTACTGCTCTCCATGTCCAGCAATTCAGTTCACTACATATTCATGCCAGGGCACTCACTGGGGTATTATAGATCTAAAAGTCTTTTCTTGTAGCATGATGGAGCTGTGGGAAGTATACTGTCCTGCTTTCATTCCTAGAAAGAAAGTATGCACAGCATTTCACATATGGTGTTAGATGTGATTTTGAGTATAGTTTTTAATTAATTTCCTACAAATAGCTTTCTGTGATATCATCTTTCCTTTCCTAGAAACTGTTTTCTGTGAAATTGTGATTATGAACAGTTGATTGACCATTTCGTAACTTACCTTGTTGTGGAACTGGGGAGAAATCAAAAAGGCTTACCGCAATACAAAAGTCCTGTTTTGAAAGGTTTCTACATCATGGTACACCTTTCTGATTCACAGATCACTCTAATGTTGAGTATTTCCCCACACTGGGGCCTTAGCATGAACAGTGGTCTTACTGGGGAAGCAGCATGCTAGTGTAGCAGTCTAGGAGAGTCGTTAACACTAATTAGCCATATTACTCCCCCCGCCAAACATTCGTGGCTCTTGATTTACTTGGTTGAGAATCCCTTGCTTGCTGAGTAAAATTTTACTTGAGGGAGAAAAAGTGAATGGAATCAAAAGATGGCATTCACCCATTCACTGGTAGTTGTGGTGAAGGTAAGTATAATGCAGCGCAGCCATTGGGTTGGGGGTGTAAGTGTGTGTGTGTGTGTGTGTGTGTGTGTGTGTGTGTGTGTGTGTGTGTGTGTGTGTGTGTGTATGGACGTGTGCATGTCTGTAGGGACATGAATGAGACTGAATGAATGGGTATGTGTGTGTTTTTGAGCAAGAGTGCAGGTGTGTTGGTCACTGTTTCCATGACTGTAAACGATTGTAAGGGGGGTCTTTTTGTGTGTACGTGTCTGTCTATGTGTAGAAGGTGCCTTTGCTAACACAATGCATTTGCTGCTATGAAGAATACTAGCATGATCAGGTCTGACAATGCAATGTCTCACTCAGAGACATGGTAATGAGCTGTTAATGAGGTATTTCTTAACGTAGGTTTACCATGTCTCTGAATAAGAATTTCTCCATATCATGCTAATTGACCAATGAATATTGTGCTATTAGCAATACTAGAGTTCTCTAAATCCTGAGTTTGCAAAAAAGTGGCCCTTGACCCCAGAACATTGGTAAATCAAACACTAATAAACCAAAACCCAATAACTATGCCAACTAAAAGGACCTTTTTAATTATTTTATTTTTGAACCCTTTCATCCCTGATAGACAAGGACTTCAGCAGAAATGCTAATCTTAAAGAAAGTTGTTTTTTAGTTAAAAATACAAATCATACAACTTCATTTACACTCATATGATCAAACCATCATGTGACATAGTATCTTATAATATACACTTTAAAACTTACAAAAAATAAATATAAAAATATTTTCCACATTTATGCAAAAACATAAAATACAGGACATTCTGATTTAATTTAATAATTTAGCTACCCTAATTTTCAAAACACTGGAAATAGAATTATTTTCATTCTGGTGGTACATTGGCATTTAATTTAATTTGCCACACTAACTCTTTGTAGGAGTGAAGGTTGTCTCATTGGCCTCCTCTCTTGAGTCATGAAACCCTTTCAAGAACACAAAACACAAATCTATTTAAAATTACTGCAAAAAAGTGAATGTTTAAACAAAGCATTATTTTAGTCTTTTTTTTTTCTAATGCTGCATAAGTGTTTAAATATATCTATTTATCTCTCTCTTGCTCTCTCTCTATATATAAATATATATATATATATATATATATATATATATATATATATATATATATATATATATATAGATATATATATATAGATATTCATTTAGTAAGTCAGGTTTTAGTTTTGCCCGCATAGCATGAAATACATTATAGGCATTTAGCTAGGTAGACTATACCAGTTTGTGTTACTATTAAAATGATCTGTTACAGAAATGGTTGCACAATAATTGGGAATGTCACTTTCATTGCCTTCCAAAATATTTGAACAATAATTAAACATTCCACTTTTAAGCATGTCATGCCGTTGCAGACTGGACTGCCCAGCAAAATTGCTTTCCAACAAATTATTAATGTTATTACATGTTTTGTAAACAAAGGCAAGTTGTGATTATGAATATATTGTGAGTTGATTCCCATATACTTAAAAAATATCTAACAATTCTTTTTTCCATTTTTTCCAGGAAACATATATACACTCCCCAAATATGCCATCTTTCCCAAGGTACACGTTTTAACATATTTACCCTCTTTCTAAAAGATAAATAGAAAGATAAAAGATAAATAGAAAGTTTTCCAACAACTAACTAATTTTATTTTATCCAAAATTTTTCACTATTGTTCTATTGTGCTATTGCTTTCAAAAAATCTAATTTGTAACATGTTTATCTAATTTCTAGTAAGATATGTTCCCTTTATCATCTTTATTTTACCAAACCTTTTATTTTTTGGCCTGTTCAACTTAAATCCAGCTTTATTTAACCACCTTTCCATTCATACCTCAATTTCCCTCATCTGTCCTATATTTTGTTGTTATAATAACTAAATATGCTGTATATGAAGGACACATATGTATTGTTACAACTTTTTTCAATTTCCCATTCTGCTTCTCTCATTTTGTCAATACATGTTTGTATTTTTGCATTCATAACTAACACAAATAAACACATAGCCACTGGGCACCCCTGCTTCAAACCTTTTCAACTTTTATTTTCTTTGCTAATCAACCATTTACCATAATCTTCACTCAAGCCATCTCATATCACTTCTTTAATAATTCCATTATGTTTTCATCCCCATAATCCCCTAAAATATTCCATATTGCCTAATGATGTACTGAATCAAATGCTTTTCCTAAGTCACACTCAACCAACCATTCATCTTTATTCTCCCTTAAAATATTACCTCTTTTATTAATAATATTTCTTTTACTTGTTTACCTTTGCTCCATATACCCCTTTCCCTATCAGTTCTTTAAAAACAATCCCCCTTTTGCATTATCTTCATAAATATTGTATAATCAGTATTCCCTAGCATTACTGGACACCAAAACTTAATATTTTTATCATCTTTCTTTCATATAAATGTAATCACCCCAGCACGTATCTTTTCCATTGTCTATTCCTTCCTCTAACCATCCAGTCAGTATTTCTACACACATTGCTTTTTGTCTTACACTCATCCCCTTATAATATCCATAACTTAAATCATTCACTTCTGGTGCTGATTAATCTCATCTTTCCCTTCTTTTATAACACTTTCCAATTCTTTCAACTCAGTATGCTCTTATAATTTATATTTTGCTATGTCCAAATGTTTCTTTACATTCTACTTTTCCCTGTCAACTTATTCTGTCTTATACATTGTTTCTACAATCTCCACAAGTTCTTCTTTTTTACATTTTACTACCTCATTCTCACCTACAAGTCTATCCATCTTACATTCCCTTAGTTGAAACTTCTTCCTTCTTTCCCTTTTAAAATAATTATGTTTATAATATTACAAAAAACAGAAATCCCAAGAGGATACAGTTTTTCTAAGTCACTCAAAATGTAAAAAACAAAAGACGAAGTCAGAACAAACACGTCTGGGTATAATAAAATAAAAACCGAAAGTGCTCACTTGTTGAATAAATACGTTTTTATTTTATTATACCCAGCTGTGTTTGTTCCTACTTCGTTTTTTATGTTTATAATATTGTCTTGATTTTTACTTTATTATTCTCATGCATTTCCTTTTATCTTACTCTAACAGATCCTTCTCCCATTCCTTTCTTAATATCTTCCGCCATGTTTCCTATTCCAATTTACTTTATTCCTCTTCTTTCTACTTTCAAAAATAAGTATTTTATATTTCTCTTTAAACACTAGCACCCACCATTTGTCCATCTTTCATAAAATACTCTAACTGTCATGTGTTCTTTTCATAGTTCATTACCTTTCTCCTCCATGTCTTTCTTTTTACTTACATCCTCTGCTAACCATTTTATTCATCTTCCTTATTTTATTATGTTTTTAATATCACCTAACACAGTCAATAGTAATCTAAGAGCTGAAAAGTCTATTCTTTCTACCCTGCCTGCCACTTCCTTCCTGTTACATGAATAAATAACATAATCTGTTTTAAAACTTCCCCTTTTGTACCTCCAATTCCCTACTTCTTTCGTTTTCAAAGTTTGTATATTCCATCACTTCTTTTATCACCTTTATATTTTATGTTGTATTTCCTTTTTCTTACATTATAATTAAAATCTTCAGTCATTGCTATCAATGTGTTTACTATCACATATTTTTTATAATTTTTCAAGTATTTTTCTTTCCAATATGTTTATACACATACATATTACCATTGCCCTCAATTTCCATTTTTCTATACCCTTCATAGTATCACAATTGTTATATCCAATAGTTTTACTTCATCCCCAACCCAGAACATATTTCATATCCTACTGAGCATATAATGTTTTTCCCCATTCAACTTCATTTTTTTCTTATTTAACACATAGAATATCAAGAAAACACAATACATCATTTTTTCTTATTGTTAAAACACCATTAAGCCCTCATCTCATTTCATTATACTGTTCATATTAAGTCCCTAATACCTAAATTATCCTTTTCCCTTCCCCCTTTTCACATTTTTTCCAACCTATTATTAATTTTATTTGTCTCCTTCTCATCCTTCCTACAACAAATTTCACTTTATTCTGTTCTTGTTCCTCCCCTTTTCTGAGTCAGTATCTTCCTCATCTTCATTTGCCAACACATACTTATTTTCTATTTATATCTGAATCTCTTATACGATTAGTCCTTCATTTTTCTTTTTTTCTCCACCTTGAGTCATATTTTACTTTCTTCCTCACTTACATCAACCATTTTACTTTCTTCATGTTTATTGTTTCCCACATGTTGTTCCTCGCACTCATTTTTTGATGTAGCTTTTCTTATTCCAGTGCCAGACATTCAAACCAAAAATGTCCAGACTCATTACATGCTCCACAAAATGGTCTTTAGTTTCTATCAGTATGGTCTTGCTTCTCACATCGTTCACATATTCTTCTTGTACGTTACTGAACCAAATGGTTTTCATCCCCACAACAGAAGCAAGCCTTTGGTTGGTCCCAGTACCTAACAGTTGTTCTTTTCCAATTCATTGTTTTATTATTTGAACTATGCTGTGATTTTCAATCGCTCATATCCAATGAAACCCACAATCCCCATCCCCTCTCCATAGATTTCTATTATCATACATTTTCTTTGTGCCATACACGTTACCACATCTTGTCAGAAGAAAAAGTTAAGTTCAAATTCATCCATTTCTGGAGCTATGACTTGCACTGTTTTATTTTTAACTACAAACCAAAGTTCTAAAAAATAAATGGCCAGATTCTTTAACAGCTACACTAAGTGCAGTTATTGGGTATACTCTGCACCATACCACACAAGATAGTGCGTTATTTCTTGTTCATTAAACAGCTCTATACTTAGTGTAGAGCTACCAAACAAAGATAAGCAACAGAGTATGCTAATAAACACATGCTAATTAACTATTCCAACATGGAGGAGCTATTTATGAAGCTAAAAAGTAATCATGTACACTCAGTGAAGCCACGTCCTCTGATATCCAAAACTCTTTGGATTACATCCATGATTACACTTAGAAAAAAAAAATGTTAGTATTTGCTGCAGCCAATAGAAGGTTGCATGAGCACCAGGCTTTAATTAAAGTTGCCACTGCTCATGCTGTTGACATACCTCTTCCAATAAGAATAATGTTTTCATACCCTGTTTGAATTAGTACTGAATGCATAACACAGAAAATTGTAGAGAAAACAATGTAGACAGAGAAACAGTATAGCAAATATGTAACTTCTCTTGCTCTCATCTAAGGCCCAAGGTAAGTGTGTAACCCATTTGAAAAAAAATCTAACTGCTTAGTTCCATACGCAGGAAGCTGTATGTTGCTAAGATTAGACATCTGTCCTGTGTATAGTAATGTCAGCATTATCCACCACTGGACTTTGCACAATAATGTGCATCTGCTATTTTACTTTCCCACACATATATGGAGCTTTAGCTACATCAAAAATGTACTATTAAAATAACAAACAGTGCCGAGGATAAATGGTTAACCCTCCAAAATGATATCTAACTACAAACCAAGAAACAGAGTGAACTGATACACAGCTGAATGTTCAAAATAGTATATTAACAGGTCAGCACTTTCATGATCAAAATGATTGCTTACTCAGACCATTAACAACTCTAAACAAAACATGGATCTGAACAGTATCATGCATCTTAATAATGTCTGATTAGTTAATGTTTTACATGAGTAAAGATTTTGATAGGTAGTTTTGTCTTTACCTGAAAATGAATGAATAACATGATGGTCATGATTAGACAGCAGCAGATTGGAGCAATGTTCCATTTTTTAATTGATGTAATTTGATTGATTTATTTTATGTGTAGAGTTATATTGATAGGTTTGTTTATTTTTTAAAAATGCATATTTTGTTTAGAGTTGCTAATGGTCTGAAGAAGCAATCATGAAAGAGCTAACCTGTTAATAAATATACTATTTTGAACATTCAGCTGTTTATCGGTTCACCCTGTTTCTTGGTTTACATTAAAAATGTGCAAAGGCCAGTGCATAGTCATCCATCACTGGCACACAGTGGTGGTGGGGGAGAATACAGCCTAACACCAAAGAAGTGAGTGCAAATTATTAAATTGTATTGCCTACTTGAAAGTTCTGTAGTATACCCATTGGTGTTGTCCTCCATGTCAGAATCACCATCATCATACAAAATGATTAAAACATAAAGTTCCATATTAGTATACACAAGTAAATATAGCCCCCCCCTCAAAAAAAAGTAAAGAAAATGAAAGCAAGTGTACAGGTCATGTAAGGAGGACAACAGCTATGTAACTGAGAAGTACATTGTAACATTAACTAAAGCAATGTACACTTTTCCACTACAAATGGGTAAAAGTGTTCTTGGACGTCGACTTGTGTGGAGGGCTGTCAGTTATATATCACAGGTTACATATTTGTGGGCTAAATGAGTCAACCCCCTGACCTTTCTAGCAAGTGATACAGCACTCTTCCACAAAAAGCTTGCAAGATGGGCATAGAAAATGTTCCATAATGTCATGTTACATTCTTCACAAAGTTTTGTAAAGCAACAAGTCACTATACATGCATGCCAGCAGCAAGGGACAAACATTGCATACACTAAGCTATGGTTGTATTGTGAAATGCAGTCTATCACTAAGGTTGAAATACAGCATTTTGTAAAAAAAAAAAAAAAAAAAAACAGCAACTAACCTTTGCATCAAGTTTGTTTTGATACTAGAAACATGTTTTGCAAACAACTAGCAGCATGCAGCTCTCTGGATAAACAGTCGCCCCTACCACAATACACATTTCATTGCCTCCATGATTACATTGATATAGTGCAGATTCATGCTAAGCGCTTGGAAGATTTCATGATTACTCTGGCTGCAGGATCAATCAGGGCGTATCAGGGAAAAGGTACTGACAAGAAATGTTGTGACTACCATTGACTAACTTAGGAGAGGAACATTCCTAACATTGATATAAATTGTCTATGACAACAGTTTCTACCTTTCAATACAATTGTTGCAATTCTAAGGAAGCAGGTTACCAACTGAAACATATCAACTGCAAGACAAAGTACATAAAAATTTTGTTAGTGAAGCATAGATATTTGAATGATGTTGACAAAAATAAAGAGAAGCAAAGAGATGCAGTGTTCAAATGTTTTATTTTATATTATGTGAGGAAAGATTATCTGTTCTGCTGCTGGTATCACATCCATCCACAAATCTAACTGCAAATTTCACAGAACAAAGCTCAGGATGTTTTTCTGTTGCAGTTGTATTGTCAATTGACACTATGTCTTATATTGAGTGTAAGTAACCTCTTTTTTATCTACACAGTATAGTGGGTGGGGCACATAGTGATAAGAATATGAACTGTATCTTGTAAATGCCCTGGTGTCCTGGGGTTCTAATCCAGACATGGCTATGTTTATGTCAACATAATACTGTGTAATGAGCCTATGTTCATATTGAAGCACAAACACATTGAGGAAATATCAAAAGTATACATTTTAACTACTTGTTTCATGATGTTTCCTTTATTTTGGTACTTAACTTTTATCCTCAATTGTGCACTGTTTGGTATTGTGCACTCTGGACTGGCAGTGGTCCCCCGCAGTGAACTACAAAGTGATGTCTAAGAAAAAAGTGAAAATTTTGATTTAGGCTTCCTTCTATAGCATAAATAAGCCTGGCAGAGGTGCACGGATGTCAGCACTCTGGATAGTACTTAGTGAAGAAAATGCACCTGTCAGGTAACTTTCTCTCTGATGCAAGGTATAAATGCAGTGATCTCTGAGAAACAAAACAGCTGATGCCAAGTTCAAATCCAGTGAATTGATAATTTTAAGGGGGGTGTGAATACATATTTACTCACATTTTGTAATATCATTGTGCTGCTGTTTGAAAATCAACTATTCCCACTATTACTAACAACATATGAGCGGTTGTATGTCCCCTTTAACATTATTTCCCAGTACATTAAGTAATGATAATGTATGCCAGAAATTAAAGTTCAGATATATCAAAGAGATGTGGGAAGGATGAATGTTGTCACTGCAATGCACTTCTTCCTCTGGTCATTACTAGGTATATCATATGATTGAATTAAGTTTTCTTTTCAGCTTTTTTCTCTGTCGACTTTTTTAATTTTATTTGTCTCCAGTGCCATTTGCATTTGTTGTCCACTTGGCAGTGTGCAAACTAGGTTCATTGCCTAAGGAAAAAAGTGGAAATTTTAATTTAGGCTGCCTTCTGTAGTGCAAATAAGCCTGGTGCAGGTATGTGGCTGTCTGCACACTGAATAATACTCAGTGAATAAATTTAACCTGTCAGGTAACTTTCCTTGTGGTACAAGGTGTAAGTACATTTATCTGAAAAAATTAAAACAGCTGATGCTGGGGTCAAATCCAGTGAAGTGATGATAGTTTTAAAGGGGGGAGGTCTGAATACATATTTACACACATTTTGTGATATCAATTGTGTTTTTGTTTGAAAATCAACTAGTCCTAGTCTTGCTAACAACATGCTACCTAACCCACCATATGTACTAGACCCATTCTCTGCAAACAAATGGACACCTGTCCCCCATAAAAAATTACACCCCATACATAGCTCTTCACTTTACCTATGTGTCATCTTGACACACTTGGTCAATTTAGTTGTACAAACTTATTGTGTTGTTGTCAAGCATCCATGGTGTGGTGACTCTCCAAAGAAATTGTGTGTACAATAAATAATTTATGTTGCAAAGAAGTAAATACCTATGCTGTTGTCCAACCACCCTCCTTCACATTCCTGTATTTTTCCCCTGTATCCTATCCTCAGTTTGCCACCCCCATTTTTACCACAGTTTGCACATTTAATCTGATCAAACAAATAGAATCACACACAGCAAGCATCCAGAAATGGCCCCCGAAAAGCCTTCACTTTTTATTCTCAGCATTTATAAGGAGATTAGCATCACGCACCAATGATAAGTGATGGTGAATGTCTCTCTCTATAGACTAATGTTTTTGCATAGTGTCATGGGTTCAACTATAGCTGAAGGTCAAAATTTAATGACATTTTATATTCCTATCATATAGTTAACTGCAAACATTTATATTTTCTCCATTTACAAAACTTCACTACCATAACATATGAATAGTGCAGTAAGAATAACACACCATACAGATGATCCTACATGTCCCCAAATAATACTATTGCGTTTCCTCTCTCTTTCTGTCCTCAGCTCTCTCTGTTCACTCATTCTGCTTCAGTAGGTTTTCACTCCACTTCAGCTGTGTTCTTTAAAATGTGAGAAGTAGGAGTTCCTTTGAAGTGTGATGAGAAAATGCTCAGATTTATGTATACTTTCAATGGTTCTAATCCAGGCATTAGCTAAGTGTCACTGACTGTTCTTACTATACTATTTTATGCGCAGCTATTGCTTACATATTGATCTGAGACAACATTATCCTGCCTTTGTCATAAGCTACTTAGTCCCTGCCTCCCTCTCACACTATCTATGCATCTTCTCCCTTCTGTGTCATTAGTTTTCTTCCTCTGCATTTGCACAATGTTTGGCACCGAACACCAACTGCAACTAAGGCTAAATAAAAGTGCACAGCTTATGGTAAAGTCTTGAGAGTTTTTGCCTAGAGATGCATTACTCTGGTGTCCTTTGTGCTGTTGTGCTTAGGTATATTTAGTCAAGTATTTATATTTCAACAAGCTGAAGAACTGAATGTACATCTTATAGTTCTGAGGAAAGTAATACAAGCATTCTCCTTTTCTGCAATCTGCTGTTACATCAGAACTTTGTGAAATAGGAGATCCTATGTGGTGTGTTCAGAAAATACTCAGGTCTGTAAAATTTTCTTGCAATACTCTCAAGGTTCAAATCCAGATATATGCCAAACTATTTTTGAATGTTTTGGATGACTCCTGTGGGTATAAATGTTGGCTACACTTTTTCATAACACACCATTATCCTGTTGCTATGCTTGCACCCTATTGTGAAGCCTGTCTTGTACAAATCTTGCATGAATAATTGTGCTGATAAAGCAAGTAGTAACACAGTACAAATATGTGCAGAAAAGAAATATGAACTAATGTGTTAGTCTGTCTGCATTGTGTATTCCTGTCACAAACTGTCCACCTCTTCCCACCACTTTTGTATCATCCAATAAACCTCTTTGATTCACATTTTCCATAACGCAAGTTTCTACCAGCAATAACATGATTGATCCTTCAAGTGTTTCATAATACACCTCTAGCATAACATATAAGGCCTAACTGCAAGTGTCATTACAAATGTGTAAATAATGACACCTGAAACATGACCATAACACATACCTATTCTGTATTCCATCAGATTTATGCATGGTTGTATGTATAGAATGCTTCTTTGCACAGAATACCACAAACTACTGCTAATTCCCATTCTAAGTTCATCACCTCAACATATAATTATGCATTCACTAATATATTGCCATCAGCAGTGCAACTGAGCTTGGCAGAGCTGTTCTTCAGGCAGAGAGTAAAAGAAAAATTACAACAATTACTTGTTTAGGTTGCACATTGTCTATATCCTGGTACTGCACTTGGACAACAAGTTATCTGGATTTCAGAGTGATGTTAACTCAAGTCAGTCTGTATATATGTCTGTACTCCAATGGTTGCACTTGCAACTGTGTTACACTGTTGGATAACCTAATCATGTATAATCTGTTAGTGTTACTCTGCACTGCACTGTCCTATTTAGGAAGTTTCTGTCTGTATTGTCAATGTACATTGTGCAAGCATGAGACAAGACAAGTATGCAGCCAAATGAACTGACAGAAATCCTTGATTGATCATCCACTGGTTTACAGTTGTGATTGCCATTGGCATCCCATACTGTAAAACAGGTAGATGTCCCTAACAGTAATGCAATGTACATGAAGGATGGTATATAAATCTTAGCACAAAAGTAAGTCATTACATGGGATAATCACAGTGCTGTTAGTCTGGCCTGTCCACACATATGCATCTGTCCCAAACCTGTGATGCACAGTAACATTTGTTCCAAACAATGACTTTTTTACTGATGACAAATGTGCTTTTTCACATCATTGAATTCAAACTTCTTCTGTGGTACTTGCATCTAATACTGTGCTTTCTAGATTGTGTAACTAAATAGGTAGGAGGTTCAATTCTGACCATGGGAAACTTTTGCGTGTCTAGGGAGTGGTGTGTAGTGACAGGTAAGTAACACTTCAATGTCAAATGTGCTATGTGTACTTCTGCTCGGGAGAAGACATTGAACTTTGCACACAGATCCCTCTGCACTTCATCCCACTTTTCTCATAAACATCATCTCTGCAACACACCGATGAGGTCAACCTGACAAAAGTGCACTTTCTCCTGTAGTGCTCCCTAAAGTTTGTAACTAGATGGGTAGGAGGTTCAAGTCTCACCATGAGGACATTGTGTGTGGCTGCAATATCAGGTAGATATAGCTTCCTAAACAGACATGCTATATCAACTTCCAGAAGTCAGGGGGAAAAAAATTAACCTGGGCAAGTGTTCAACCACCCCCTTATCCCAGTTTTACCACTCTGCTCTTCAACACAGTGATGAGGTCATCCTGTCAAAAGTCCCCATAAAATTCAGACTTTTTCTGTGGCACTTGTGGCTAATACTATGTTCTCTAGATGGTTCAAATCTGACTGTGGTGAACTTGGGTGTCTGTATGGTTCTAGTATCATGGAAGTAATTCTGCTACAATAGATGTGTTGTATCCACTTCCTTTCAGGAGAAAACATTAACTTTGTATACAGCACTCTCTGCATTTTATCCCACTTTTAACACAAACGTCTCATCTGCAACACAGGGATAAGGTCATCCTGACAAAAGTGCACTCTCTCCCCTTAAGAGTCAAACCTGCCCAGTTGTGCTTGCAGCTAATACTGTGCTCTCTTGATTGTATAAATAGATAGGTAGGAATTTATTGTATAAATAGATAGGTAGGAGTTTCAAATCTCACAGGAGGGAACATTTTGTGTGTGTTGTGTGTGTGTGTGTGTGTGTGTGTGTGTGTGTGTGTGTGTGTGTGTGTGTGTGTGTGTGTGTGTGTGTGTGTGTGTGTGTGTCGCTTCCATGTCAGTTACATATAGCTTCCTGAATGGTTATGCTGAGTCAAGTTCCACTCAGAAGATTTTAACATGGGAGAGGATGCCCCATCCCCTTATCCTACTTGTACCACAAAGATCTTCTCTCCATCCCACTGATGAGGTCAGCATGTCAAAACTGCAAACTGCATTTTCAATGAGCACTGATGCATATCGTCTAAACACATGTAGGCTTCAAGCAAAGCTTACACAATTGTTAAAACATCCCAGGGAAAGAGCTTCAAAAGTAATATGCTATTTCTTCTCCCATCCCTCCTGAATTTACTCCAACCCTATGGTAAGATCCAGCAACAAAAATCACTTACAGGTCACTAAAGCCAATAATTCTGCTGGAGAAGCACTATTCTGTTGTGCCATAGCCAAATTATGGAACTCCCTCCCACCCACAATTACCTCTGTACCATCAAGCACCCACTTCAAAACTTTACTAAAAGTGCAGCTAAAACATGCTGGCTATGCCCTTGCAACTCCCCCTCTAATATCACCCACCCCATCCACCCACTACCTTTCTTTCCACCCCACAAACTACCTTGATTATAGCAAACTCGGATGCTCATAAGCCTAACTACTTATTATACAGCAGGAACTTCTTATTGTAACAATTGTTAATGTCTGTTATGTACTTCGCAGATGATAATGATTCTAGTTGTCTACTGATGTACTATGGTCTTCATCTATAATTATGTTTGTAATTTTTAATTGCTATATTGATCAAATTAATTGCTATGTAAATCCAATGTAACTACTGTCTGTATATTTTAATTGTGGAGCTTTTCTCCCCGGGCCTCTGCTGAAAATGGGCCTACGTCCAGTCGGACACTCCTGGTCAACAAATGTAAATAAATAAATAAAATTATTTTTTCTTTGTCAGCCATAAATATTTCTGCACCTGTAAAAGTCTAAAAAATTACTTCACAAAAGTTATATCTCATAAAGTAAATCAT
The DNA here is from genome assembly GCF_019279795.1 of Protopterus annectens. Classification (NCBI taxonomy): domain Eukaryota; kingdom Metazoa; phylum Chordata; order Ceratodontiformes; family Protopteridae; genus Protopterus; species Protopterus annectens. Next base: position 1,832,813,488 of record NC_056737.1, on the reverse strand, counting down.
AATGACAATATAATATTAGCCGTGATGTCATATCTGTCAGTAGTAGCACTACATTTGCTTCTTTTTCTTACCACCAGTCTTTTTATTGGAAGTCAATGCCCTTCTGTTCCTGTCAAATGATTCTCCTCATTTTGTACACTGCTTCTTATTGCTTGACTTATAACACCTGCATATGTTTTGTTTTTTACATCATCTCTGTCAACCACACAACCCGGTTGTAGAGGTATATACTTTAACGCGATTACTCCATCAACCAAACATGCCTGTGTAACTTCAGCCTCTGTATTCTGCTTCAGTATTCAACTACTGCTGTAACATTCGATACATCACATCATTAGCATTCCAGTTCGCCTCCTCTCCCAGATTTGATTCTCCTGCTTTCATTAAACATTCCAATATTTCTGTATCCAAATATCCACTCTTCAACTCCTTAACTAGGATTTCATCTCACTCTAATTCTCCTTCTAAAAATTCTTCAGCAACAATATGTACTCTTTCCTCCATCTTGGAATTCCTCAAGCACTAATGGCAGGCCTCCAACAGTATCTATTGCTCAAAGAGAATAAGGGAAGTTCCCCAGTGCCCTGATCAAATTTAACCTAGTAGTACAAATACCACCTCAGATCTCCCTTAAAAAGAAGCCAATATGTTAGTGAGACTATCCTGGTCACTTATGGATGGTTGATTAAACAATTAAACAAATAAAATAAATATGTGGGACATGACAGGTTCTCTGACCATCTTAGACATAAATACCCTGAATATAATTAAATTAAAATGCAACACAGAACAAGAATGATAACACAAGTACATGAGAACATCAACAGAAAAATAAATCTGCTGAACTTGAAGGAGTATATTCCTTTTGGAAAGACATGAATGGAGTCAAACATCTACTGTTATGGTAAATCCACTCACACCACTGAACTAGATTCTTTCCACAGTTTTTGTTGTTGCAATAATTCCTAACATACATGCAGCATAGCAAGCCATAAAAAAAAATCAAGATTAGCTGTTGCCATATAGATGCCTCCTTCCGACATCCCTCTAAAAAGGCTGTCAAAGCAGTCATGTCTGTAATGGAATGCACCCTAACTGGGAGTAGTTTGGTCTTCCAAGCAACATCATAACAAAAAACATTATATGTCGACCAACCACAAAGAAGCCACCCATTTGCCTACTACAGCACCTAACTCCTTAGTAGCATAGGAAATAAAAAGATGTTGCAATTTTCAGATATACTTTGTCTTGCAAAATACAAGAGCAAAACTTTTAACTTAGAGTCATAAGGTGAAGAAATGTCTCTCACAAACGTTAAGGGCATAAGATAAGGGCAACTAAATATTCTGCCTCAAAGTAATGCCAGGTATGATGTTAGACTCAAAAGCAAGTTTAGTAGACAAAGCCACCCTAGCTTTATGAAGGACTACATAAGCATGGGGGCATATTAAAGCTTGAAGAGTGACAGTCCTGTGGCATGGAGGATAAAGGCTTGACTACACCCCTGATGACCTAATGGCTTAAATTTAATTAGCAACTGCTGGAAGGAATATGATGTGATGATGACAGTGAGTGAGTGAGTGAGTGAGTGAGTGAGTGAGTGAGTGAGTGAGTGAGTGAGTGAGTGAGTGAGTGAGTGAGTGAGTGAGTGAGTGAGTGAGTGAGTGACATGAGGATCGGGTGTTGATTTGGTAGAGGTAGGAAAACTATCAGACAAATCATACAGGTGGCTAAATAGCCTGAAATTCTGAATCACTGTTTGCAAAAGTAACTACCAAGAAAAATACTGTGTCCTAAGAAATGGAATTTCAAATACAGAAATAGAGCCTTTGTTAATTTCTGCATTACAACATTTAGATCCCAAGAGAAAATGATCACTCTTCTTGGGGGTTTAAAATGCAAGGCTGACATAAGAAATAAAAATACACTTTCAAAATAAGGCACCTTAATAGAAAAGCATGAGTAATCTTGGCTAAGAAGTGGTACAATATGTTTCAATACTGATGACAAATCTGTGAAGGAGAAACTTTGTCTTGCTGGTACCAGTGGAAAATCTTTTTCCATTTAAATAAACAGGATTTCCTAGTGGTAGGCTTTCTGGCCTCATGGGAGAACATAACAATATCAGGTGAAAATAAGTCACTGTTGAAAAACAAAATACCAGTACCATGTAAAGGATAATGTGAAGTACTCTGCCTTGATGTTATACTGAGTCAAAGCCAGGAAGTCAACCTTGCCCTCTCTAGAACAAGACAGCTACATAGGTTGGTCAGCTAAAAGCTAACCAAATTAGCCATAACATATTTTTTCTTTTAGCAGAACTTCTGCTGTAAGCAAAATTGAAGGGGGCACATTATTGTTGACATAAACAAATAAATTCCCAGAATTCCCTAGGTTTTCAGATGGAATGTACAGTTGTGTAAGTTACACTTAGGATAACAGTAAATATCTGAATTTCTCAGTGCTGCAGTAGTCTTTGCCTGTATGAGTTGCATGCTGCCCAGGAGATAACAACCAGTCAGCTCCACAAAGCTCTGGCTCCCAAACCTACACTCTGACTGCTGATTGGCTAGCAGCCTTGGAGGGAAATCAACAGTCAGCAGACAATTTCAGGACTTGTTTGCCATACAGAGATAAAGAACTTATTCATTGTGAACCTCTAAAAGATATAAGTAGTAACAACAAACTTTATATCCCAACAGCTTGCCATATACACAGTAGGTGAGTGCATCTACTGTAGAAGTAAGGCAGTCAAACATCTATTGTTATGAAAAGTCCAATTTACACAACTGTACTATGATAATTATTCTCAATGCTGCAGTAGCCTTTGACTATATGGGTTGATTACCAAAGTCTATCCAACTTAGGAGGAGGATGGATAAGGGTCTGAGATCTCCTGGTAAATGGTTCTAGTAAAGCCAGTCTTGGACCTGGAAAAGGAATCCAGTTTGTAATACTTTGTAGAACTCTGTATAGAGGACAATGCTGATGCCTGTAGAATGCTTCTAGAATCCACCCCATTCCTGTATGCCTTCATAGAAGCTAAGGCTCTAGTAGAATGTCCCTTGATACTGCCTGAAATACATTTGCTATGCTGAGAACAGAAAAAGGAATAGCTGAGCACAACCATCTCAAAATAATCTTTTTAACATGGGTTGTCCTTTCTTTGTCCTATCATAAAAATAAATAGCTGATCTGCTTTCTAAAGGACTTAGTTTTGTCAAAATAGAACCTGAGTTGCCTAGTCATGCCTAGAGTACATGGAATCCTTTCTTCCTGGTTCTGATGATCTGGATAGAACAATGGAAGATTGATGGGCTTAATTCAAAGTAAACTCTGAAAACACCTTTAGGTATAAATTAGGGATTTGCTGTCAAAGTGACCCTATCTCTACAGAAGACCATATAGGGTTCACCCACCATGAGAGATTGCATTTTAGATACTCTTCTTGCACATTTCAGAGCAATACGAAGTGCAGTCTTCCATGCGATGAAATCAACATGATGAGATGGTTCAAAGGGAGACATAGTTAACTTTTCCAGCACAAAGCTTAGATCCTAAGAAGGCGTCATCTTTCTTCTAGGTGGCCTAAGAAGCAAAACTCCCTCCAGAAACTGTTTTATCTCATGTGTACTTTGGCAAGAGGAATCATGACAATCATGGAGGCTATGAATCCCAGGATCCTGAGATGATCTCTGGCTTAAGTCTGAGGCTGATTGGAGAAGCTCAGGAAAGTTTCCAGGTAAAAATCCACATTTTCCTAGGTAAGAAAATCCTTTTTCTGAGAAGGGTCTAGAAGGCAGCACAAAGACCCAATCCTGTGTGGGGGAGTCAAGGAGGATTTTTGAACATTTATCTGGAACCCCAGACTGGAAAACAGAAAAGAAACCAGTGTTAAATAATCTTGACATCTGGGAAAATACCCTGCAAAGATAAGAAAGTCATCTAAATAATGTAAAACAGTAAATGCCTTGCAACCTGCAATGATCTATGTCTGGAAACAGACACTTTGTAAACACACCTTGTAGCTGTAGATAACCCAAACTGTAATGCAGAGAACTAGTAATGTGACATAGACACAGAGAATTTCAGAATTTTCCTAAAGCCTGTGACTACAGGGATGTGATGATAAGCATCACATCTCCATTGCTCTAGCTCTAGATCTAGTGTTACCAGAAAAACACAAAAGAGTGATGACAGGTAACAAACTCTGAAGGGTCAACATTTTGAATTTTTGTGCTTTTACAAACAGGTTGAGAAAGGAAATCTCTAGAACTGGTCTCCGTGGAAGTTCTTTCTTTGGTAGGAGAAACATTCTGGAGTAAAATCATTTCTTCTTTTGATCTAAAAGCACTGGTTCTATGACTCTCAGGTTCAGCAATTGTTGAAGAACCTGAGGGAAAAAATGGTTCAGATGGTGGAGAGGAATTCCCTTGAAAGGAGGTATATATATCTAGTGTCAGCTATAACCCTCCTGAACCACTTTCACCCCCAAAGATTTGAACACAATCTGTTGCCAAAGATGAATATTAAGATGCCATTTTTATGACAGATTTAGAGAAACAGGTGCAGGACGGGAGGGGGGAAACTGCTGACATAGTCATTTTAAAGGAATAAACTCTTTTTTCCTAAAAGGATCCTTGTTTTTTGTTGTCCCCCCACCTCCATTTCCTTTTTGTTCCCTGTTCACTAGGAGGTGGCAGGGATTGCTTATTTTGTCTTTTAAAGGGAGGAAAGATTTAAGAGATTTGTGATGGGGGACTTTGAAAAATCTCAGAAACTTCCTGAATTAATTTCCCTCTTTCATCAGTTTGTTTGAGGACCTGAGTATCAGAAGGGGCGAACAAAGCCTCCATATCTAAAGTTGAGTTTAAAATCTCAGACTTTACTTCATTAACAAACATTTGGTTATGTACCCAAGCATACCTCCTCAAAATGTAGCAGTTGCAGTGACCATAAACACTGTAGGTACATAATCATACACACTCTTCAAAGCATGTTTATATATTTCAGACAGATTAGAAATAAGAGGATTCAGATAGAAGCTAAATTCTGAAGGAAGTATGGTAGAGTATTCCTTCAAACTATCTACACAGCTAGGAATAAACTTCCAAATATGTGCCTCGTAGTAAAGTATTCTATATGATAAAGTGGAAGAAGAGAACATTCTCTTACCAAATCTGTCCAATACCTTACCTTCTTTATTCACATGAAAAGGTTTAATATTGACTAAAAGTCTGTTTATAGATGGTGAAGAGGTCAAAATGGCAATTGAATCAGATCTAAAATAAGAATTTGTTAACTTGAGGTACTTTATAAAGACTATCTGCCTTTTGTGGGACTGAAAGTTGAGTGTCAGGGTTGTTACATGCAGCATGTAACACATCCTCCAACACTGACAAACTATGAAGGATGGGTGTGGTATGGGGCACATCCATGTGCAACATATAATATCTCCTCAGTTCAAGGGGGACATCCACCTAGTCCCATAAAAATACATCATTCCTCCTGGGATTAGTTTCTCAGAAGAAAACTCCAAGGGAGTTAGGGAGGACTAGCTTTCCTCAGAATCAGTTTTAAACTTGATAATCTCCAGGAGAAGAAGCCCTGTCTCTGTCAGTGTCAGAATTCTCAAACAAACTTTCTTCAGGAATTTCTTATTTAACATTGCACTCTGCCAAGGTCTCTGAGTTCCAACATTAACAGTCTGTAATAACCTCCTAGGTAAGGAAATTATCTTTCCAAACAGATAACATGTCCTCAGATGACCAATGTCTAACGTTTTGTTTTTTTCTTTGCAGGGACCTCCCTGGAATAAGACCAAATAGGTGATGGCACTTCATTTAAAGCAAGAAAGCTTTCTCCAGCCACCCTAAGAAGAACCTCCTGGAATATTCCCTATACCCAATAAGGTGGTTCTTCCATGCCTGAATTGAACACTGGAACAGCCACAGAGGATATGACTGACCCCTGGTCCATGGTGTCTGAAGGGGCTACACCAGAGGAACCCAAAGTAACAAATGAGTTGTCTGAGGAACAATGGTCAGCCACTACAGAGTTATCCACTAATGGCTGGGGCACTGACTAAGCCCAAAGTGATGGCAAGGGCTCTTTAATGTGTTGCTTTTTATTTTTATATATGGCAGGAGAAGATCCAAAAAGATAGGAGTAAAAATATATGCTGTAGTCAAGAAAGGACCCTTACACTTCCCCAGGTAGTCCCTTTCAAAATTTAGGCACAAGCAGTACACAAAAAAACCCTGTCAGAACTCAAAGCCCCTTTTCTGAAGTGCCCTAACAGAAAGAACTGAGGGTAAATTGCCATGAAGTATATACAAGCATTCAAGTTAAAACACATTTCCTGCCCTGTAAAACACTTCCCACACATAAATAAAAGTTCTCAAAAGCAGTATATGTTTACCGCAAAATTAGCCCCCAGTGCTTAAAGTCCTGTTCTAAAAATAGCGATCACTAACAGAAAAATTCCAGTACTGTAAATATCCTGGTTATCTTAAAGGGGGAATACTGTCTTTAGTCAGCAAATAAAATATACAAATATTTTCTTAAAAGGGCAATAATTTCCATATGAAATGGTTCCCGTTCCTGTATGTGGACGTATCAGTCAGAAATGAAGCCGGATGCTGCTTCCGTGAAGCCTCAGGGCTTTTTTCTCTCAAGGCAGCAAGAAAGGACTGAAACTGTTGACACCCTGACTGATGATTTCCCTCCAAGGGACTAGGCAATCAGTAGTCAGAGTGTAGACGTGTTAGGGAGCCACAGCTTTGTGAAGCTGACTGACTGTTGTATCCTGGGCAGGATTCAATCCATCAAAGGCTACTGCAAAGGTGAGAATGATGAACATCACTTTCCATATTCAGCGGCTACTCATGATGACTAAGGCATGTTGCCTGACTTAACCTGTTCTTTATGATATTCTAAAAGTGTACAGCCTGTTTATTTTTGTATGTAGCATTCTGCCATAGTGATGTCTGAAATCACCTGCAGCACACCACTATTGGACACTTCTTGGGTGCACTGTCAAAATCTTTTTCACCATCATGCAGAGCCCCAGATATGATGGGATCAAACACCTTGAACTAACCAGGTCTCCAGCTGAGCTTCTTAATCTATACTGAACGTATCTGTCAAAAGGCCTAATAATAACAGGGAAGAGAAAAAGCCCTATCCATTTTCACCTGTACTGTCAACACCCACCAGATGAACTGCCCTGAAAGGCTCAACAGAAACATCTTGTCAACATGGTGTGGGGACTTGCTCCAAAGACTTCTGAGATAAAGTTGAGTCTTGCTCATAAAATCAGTCTGGCATTGTGAACTAGCAGAATGCAGCCTAAAATGTTACCTATTATAGTGAGGAAATACCTAGCCAACAATGAGTGCTGCCACCAGTCCACTTAAAAGGTTGCATAATTTGCTGAATTTTCTTTTTATTTATGAAAACATCTCTTTCTTCAAGTCCATTAAGGCTTCTAGAAAGGCCTTCCTTTGAGGAGTGGAAAATGTATTATTTTTTAATATTAATTGTAAACTTCAAGGGAGTAAAAAAAGAAGATCTTCACATTCAATTAGCAACTGATCTTGTTATTTAATCTGTAAGAGGCAGTCATCTAACTTCAGAAATATATTGATATTTATTTTATTTTATTCATTTGTTAACTGGGTAAACCCACTAGTTACAAGTGTCTCTTTTTTTCCAGAGCAATGAAAAAGCACTGCCTGGGTAGGTGACTTCCTCAAAATTACACACCCGACAAACAGAAATGAAACCCACAATCCATTACAGCAGGCAGCTTGTTAACAGCTCATGGCCTTATCCTATGTACCAAATTCCCATGAATGTGCCTCAGGTGTACAGCCACTACTGCAGACGATAAGTTGGAAAAAAATGGAGGACCAAACTCTGAAGTGCTAATTTTCCACCTGAAATCTGAGAAATGTACTGTGGGACTGGAAAAGTGGAGTGTGTCAAAAAGCTCCTTTAAGATACAAGGCCATCAACCAACCCTCAAGGCAAGGTAAGTAAGAAGGACTACAGTATAAATGTCACAAAATATTTTATCTTCAAAAATTGGTGAACTTTATAAAATCTACTTTAAGTCTCCACTGACCTGTGTTCCTGGGCAATAGAAAGATTATGGAATAATATCATGTTCCTTTGAAGACAGAAGGACTCACATTTATGACTTTTTTCCTTACCACTGGATTTGAAAAATATCCTCCTCTGACCAGTGAAGACCTATGCTAAATGTTGGTTTGAAAGCAAATTTCAATCATGTATCCCCCATCTCAATGCATTTTTCTTTTGTAAATCTAAGAAGATCCTTCAGCTCTTCCAAACTTCCAAAGACCAATACAGTTTTTATCAGAAGCAGAAACTGCTAAGTAGATGAAGAGAGGATGCTTGTTTTCCATTGAATAGGAATTCTAAAGGAGCTATTTATAGGTAGCTTCTCTAATAGTCTCTGATCTTGGTACCCCTCTCCCTTCCACTAGATGCATCTCTGTTTCTTGAAAATAATTTAGTCAGAAATGATGGATCGTGAAAGAACCTCTGACTAAAATCTACCTTATTACAGAAGGGAATTTTCTTCTTTGGTCCATATATAGGGTAGTCTAAGCAGATGTAGGAAAATTTGACAATAACACTTTAGCTTTTCTTTTTGTCTTCAATATCATTGTGCAGTACATTAGTTACTTCACCAAAGAAAATTTTGCATAACAGTGGGAAGGTTTATGATCTTATTTTTCATATAAGTATGTCCTGATTTTTAAACATGATAATACACTTCCAGCCATGAAACAATAGTAACATGCATGATATGTGTATTTAGTTAAGTACTTATGTAAGTATGTATGTATTTGTTAGCTGAGGTAGAGCAGTGATCCACACAGACCTTTTGCAGGTTCATCAAAGGTGCGTAGTTACACAAAGTGCTAAATTACATTGAATGACAAAAAATGGAAAAAGTAACAAATAAAAACAATGCATATGTAGCAAGAAATTTACAATGCACTACACTGACAGACACAGTTATAAGCATGAGAATATATTGGATGCAATATTCATAGCATAAAGCATTTGTCCAAAGACAGCTGTTTCCTCAAAGAAGCTGTCTGGTGAGTTATCATACTGATATATATCATAAATAACAGCTCATAACTAGGGCCCAGATGGTATGCATTTCTTGTTTATCAAACACATTTGTGTTCTTACCTAGAGGAACAGAATAATTTAAAAAAACTTTGTTTTAGATTTCCTGCACAAAATCTACCTGTTTCAACTCAAGAGTAAAATATTTAAATCAGTGAATATTATCATCTGACAAAGTACAAAAATGTATGCAAGCTACTGAAATGCAACTTTGCTCTTAAAGATCCACATTTCTTCTTCACATGGAAATGGGGTCAGTGGAAACATGTAAGGAATCACTCAGTTTGCAATACATCTCCCTTTCTTTTATATATTTGCACAGCAACTGACTGAAAATATTAGTCATCAAATGCAATAGAAAATACCAAAATCTTCTGCTTCAGAAAGTGCTCCATTCCAAGTCGTTTCAATTTCACCTTCTTCATAATCAATGTCTGGAAGACTAGGAAAGCAAATGCCCTCATCACACTCCTTGAAAGAATACAGAAAAGCAGAATTCAGTTTAACAACTACTACGACTAGCTTGTCATAACCAAATTCAAAATAAACAATTTGTTTAGCATGTCACTTTGCCGGGATCACAGTAATTACACTTATTGTTAACTGCTTTATTAGGATAATTGAAACTGTGGTTTTCAAGTTTGAAAACATGACAGCTTCAGACATACCAAAATTAATTATTACCATCTCTATACTTATTCAGCTTTGGCTGCTCTGACAAATTTAAAACAGTAGATGCTTCAAAAATAAACAGTGGAAAAGTAGAAAGTAAGATAAAATACAGTACTACATGGTCATTTTCTCTGTAATGAAACAATGCATCTCTGTAAACATTATAACTAAAACATCTAACCCAAATAAAGTCATCTCCTTATATCACACTGTAAATTAATTCAAAACTCTATAATCATATTGTGCATCTTGTGTAATGAGATAATGGCAACAAGTAAACATGATTTCACAAAATCAATACTTTAACTTCCAACAGAACAGTACATGCTGCAAAGTGGCATTGCTTTGCCATTTCCTCCACAAATTGTACTGCAGAATGCACACAGGAAACCTAGTCTCCAAAAGGCTGTTCATTAAAACCTCAGGATTTGACCAAATCTGCTCAGAAAATATTCAGATTAAGTCTTTCCCCTGCATACCTCTCAGTCCTTAGTGCAAAAAGTCTAGACAAAGCCAAAAATAACAGGGAGACAAAGGCCCCAAAACAGGGATAGATTTTCAATATTGCTGTTATAAACTTAGAAACTTACTAGAATAATGGGTTTTGCATTAGCATACATTTTCAGAAGGATATGAAGTCTGAAACTCAAAAGTCTGTCATTATTTAGTGACGCCAATCCTCAGTAATTTTCCAGAAAATAACATATTTTATGAGGAACAGATCAATAATATGAGGCAAAAAATCTGGACATTCTGTGAAATTCTGGACAATTGAGAGGTACAATTAGACACCTTCTGAACTTGCCATTGGGAGGGAAGGAATAACCCTTAGCCTGCATGCCTGTCTTCAGGGGAAGGAGAGGGACATATGTTCCATGGCATACTCTTCTAGGTAGAATTAAGTGAGGATTGCATAGATGTTTTTTCCTTCGGGGGGGCAGGGCTACTGATCATGTCACATGGAGACTTATCAATGTATTGCAAAGGTCCAGAGACACCAACTATCATGCCTAGAGGAGTGAGTTAGGTGTAATGGAAAACTCATTCTTCCTTACAGATGACAGAACTGTTCCTAGTATACACAGCTCTCATCCCCAAGGAATGAATGAGTGATGAGGCTGTCACCATCACAGAACAAAAGGATTTAAAGAGTACCTGCGAGAATTAGCTCAACAGTCAGAGGAGGAGGAAGAGAATCACAGCCAAAAGACATTTCTTATAAAATTAAAACCCTAAAGCATTTTGTGGTATTTTTTAACTTTAGTTATACATACTGTGTTCAGTATGCACATTCTTTCAGAAACGTCCTGGAAACCTGACAGCATGAACTTAAACGTAACTCAAATTCTTTGCATGAGATATAAAACTGAAAAATCTTTGGAAGGACAAACAGTTCCTGAGACATTATGTAGAAATCAGTATAGACAAAGCCACAGCACTGTTATACGTAAAGAAACAAGGAGGAACTCTTCAAAAAGTTCAGATTTGGGAGGGGTTATTACAACTTAACGTGCATCTTTCAACAGTTCACATTCCAAGTTTACAGAATTTGTAATAACACTTGACAGACAAATGTAATCTGAACAAAGCATATATTTAAAGACACCGTACACATGAGGAGGTAACATTAAAAGTGGACTTGTCTTCTATACAAGACAACAATTAGGTCAAAATCTTTTGCTGTCTAACCAACTGTATGGAGTAAAGGGAGACAGCCCTGACTACACCACAGATGACCTGAATCTGAATAACAAGTTCTACACCTGCAGGAGCTGGTCAGGGAGGATAGAAGTGAAGGGTAGAGGCCAGCTCATCCATGCTGGGGAGAGGGAGGTGGCTCTGAATTGCCACGAGGGTGACACCTAGCAGAAGCACAAGGTGTTATACGGTGGAGTTCAAGCCTGATGAGCCCACACTGCAACTCTTATTGATAGCTAAGGGGACCTCAGCACTCAGAAGCATGTTTTCTTTTTCCAGGAAACAGCAATGGCAGAGGTCAGGGATGAAGGAGAAGACTACCACCCCAGGAAAAGCAAATTGGCCCTCTCCTACTACCCAACTGTTGCCAAGTAATTGACAGCCAATTGGTATTCCTGGGCAAGAAAAAACATAGCAGTCTCACCAAGCCTGACAGTGCCCTGCTCCTCTACTCTCAGAACAAACAGGTGATAGTAGTGTAGCTATTATGCAAAGTCTTGTGGAGAACAAAAAAAAAATCTTATGCTCTGTTATGATACACTCTGAAAGATGCTCTGTCCTTCACATGGATTCAGACCTTAATATATACCTTCTTTACATTTTCTTCAGTTGAGAAGATACTGCTGAAAGAAAAATAAAACAATGCCATCCTAATTTATGGTATTCACTAATAATGAGGCTGATCCCTACCATGACCATTACTGCTACACAATTCCTTGCTAACACTACAACAGGACAATCACGGTACTACATCCCATTTTCCAAATACCAAAGCTATCAGTCTTGAATTCCTAAATTCAGGTCCTTTTCTACTGGGGTTTTAAATATCTTAAAGGAAGCAAATATACCTAATGCAAGAAAATATTAGACTTTAGTGGTTCAGCAGGTAGTACACTCACCTCTGATGCTGGAAAATCAGTAGGATATGGGTTCTATACCCACCCCAGGAGCTTAGATTCAAATGGCAGGTGGCACAGAGGATTAAGACTATGAGTTGTTAATGAACTATGAACTACTTTCTGTGGTACATTAATTGGTTCTCTCAGCCTTCATTTTCTACTATATGACCTTGAGCGAGTCACTTAACCAGATACTCTTTGGGACAAGTGAGAATTTGGCTAGGATCAATAATGGTCTCCTGAGCTACATGGCCAATAACTACCTAAGAACAAGAGTTAGATTTGTTGCAACGGTTCCTGTTAAGGTTACTAGACTATATGATTCACTGATTTGATATAAGCTTTGGTTATTCATCAAAATTAATGTCACAGTGTCATCTACCAGTCTATGAACTTTTCATCAAACCAGAAAAAGTCATCATTTGAAGCCCTCCCAAAAAATAAGTTCTTCAGTTAAGACCTACAAGAAAGAATGTATTTTCTCATGGGATTTAAACTTTATACTAGGAAAAACTGACTTTAAACCCCACTGAACCATCAGCTAAAGTACAACTAAAATATCTTTTATGGAAAGCATTTTCTAGTTGCTATTGCACCTGGTAAAATAATTTCAGTATTACAAACTCTTATCTGCAAACCACATAACTTCATATTCATGAAAAGGTGTGATTGAAGACAATTTAATCTTTCATGCCAAAAGTTGTAACAATAGTGATTTTCAGTGAGTCTGTACAACTGCCAATCTTTTACCAGAATTACTAGAATAAAGGAGGACATCTCTTCTATATATTCATCATGCTGATCACTGCTGCACTAACCTTAGTTATATGAGTGATATCCTGCCAAGGATATGACAGACAGACAGCTTTCAAAGCTTCAGGGCACCTTCCATGTGGCCAAATTGTGAGGCAACTCAAGCTGAACTGATCAAAAGACAAGTTTGGGGGGAAAAGTCTTTCAGAGCTTTACTGCCAGCAAAGAGTATACTCATATGATGCTTCTGAGAATTGACATCGGCTTGTACTTTCCATTGCTGGGAAAATAAGTTTCCTTTGAGAAAAAAACTACCATTTTTTTTATTTTGTTAAAGTTTTATTACTTTCCTCTTCAGGAAAGTTTTTAAAGCTAGAAGTGCTGTGTTTTAACAGACTGTCTCAAGACTGGAATTTACTTTTAAATGAAGTGCACATTCTTTCTGTCAGTTTATAAGTGATGTAAAATAACTGAAAACAGTTTATTCTGTGGAGAAATTGTGTTTATTTTACTTTTGCGGGGATGGCATATTGTTTTAAAGTGTTTTATTGTGTTTCTCTTTCAAAAAAGTAACTTTTGTGGACTGGTAGTATTTACCAGCAATTTCTGCTGGTCTTCCCCAGGAAAGAGGGCACCATTTTCATCTTGACCATGGAACAGACTACCAGTACCATGGTCAGTCCTTCCAGCCACAAAAATAAAGAATTAAGAAAACAGCCTTTGCTACCACAGCAGGATAGCAATTTGTCTCAATCATATGTGAGTGACTCTGCTGTGGCCATTTGTTGTACCTCAGATCACGCATTTTTTTTTGCCCCAAATCCCTTTGGTGTAGCACCTGCAGCCACTCTGGACCAGAGTTAGCCATGTCCTCTGTGGTTGTTGGGGTCCCCTCAGTGGACAAGGGAGAGACAGTCTTGCCTGTCCTGGGAGATGGAACAGGGAAGGTTTCCCTACTCTGTCAGAATGCTGTGCCCATCCCTGGAGAAGTTGCTGCCATTAGTAATACAATTGGACCTATTTTTCTTGTCATAAAGAAACAAAACCAAGCATGTATCTACTCCTCCTCAATTTTCTTAGGCTAGGAGTAGTTTACTGAGTCTGTCTCAGGGTTTAATTCAGGCTATCGATCCTTCTTGTAAAGTAGTTTCTGGTAAAAGAAAGAGAGATTCCTCTTTCCCCAAAAATATTCAAGATTCTGAATCTGAACAGGAAAATGCAGGAATGGGTAAATTTTTCCTCATATTTCTGATTCAGATTCAGAGTAGAGCTCAGTTTCTGATTGTCCCTGGGGTTGTCTCTTTCTCTGGCACTACTGCTAGAATGTGCCAGTGTTTTTTTTATGGGAGAACACTAAAGTTTCTCAGTCCCTCAGAAAATACTAATGATTTTCCAGAACCTACACCCATTCCTGCTGTTCTGTCTGCTTTAGAGGATGCATGTGTTACTTTCAGCAATTTTCCTTTTATCAGCCAGCTGCCCCTAAAATGTCAGACAGGTTGTATAAAGTTCCTCAGTCTTTTAAATTTGTATACACTATTCCCAAACCTGTACCAATAACTATAGCTTTTGCTGATCCCACTGCTGCTAAGGACTTAGTTAATTCCAATCCTACTCTTTCTGATAAGGATGGTATATTCTTCTGCAAATTTAATTTTCAAAAATTTGAATTGTCAGACCCATATGTTAAAGTTAGTTCTGACAAATTGTAAAAGTATCAGGAAAGTTTTATCTGCATTTCTTCTGTGAGGAAAATCTGCTTTAAATAACTTAGTTTATTCTATTGCACAGGTCACTGCTCATTGTTTACAGTGCATGTATGACCCCATTGATACTTTTCCAGGGCTATGGCCACTGGTACTGTTTTGTGGAGGCTGCATGGCTTCATTCTCAGAACCTCCAAGATGCTGTTAAAAATGAGATTTTAAATTCTCCCTTGGATAAAGATTTAGTGTTTGCCTCCTCTGCTGCAGAGGTGATCAAAAAATGTGATGAAAGGGCAAGCTGACCCAGGGAACATCTAAGTTTTTTCAGCCCTTCTCCAAAATTTTCAAGGGATTTTGTATCTCTTCATTCAGTTTTGGCAAAAACAGAATAAATAATTGCAACAAAATACAGGTAAACATATTGTTTAAGAAGAAATGTCAAGGAGGTTCAAAACAGAAGTCTCGAACCTCCCTAAACTAAGAATGGTCCAACAAGTCTGAATTACTATTAAGAGACCTTGTCAGCCCCACCCATCCTGGTCACTTTTTTTTCGTCCAGAAAGTCTGAATCTCAATTTTTCTGTTTGGCAACAGATTGTTTCAGACAAATTGGTTCTGAAAATCATTCATCAAGGTTACAGATGGCAGTGGGAGGAAATCCCTCCTTTCCAGGTGGCTATTCCTCATCCTGCAGATCAGACTCTCTTGTGTCCACTGGTTCGTCATCACATGCTGTTTCAAGGAGTGATAGAAACAGTTCCTCCTTCCCAGGCTGAGAAGGGTTTTTATTTAAGCATGACAGAAAATTCTTGGAGACCAGTTTTGGATCTTTCTTTCCTAAACTTGTTTGTGATAGTGCCAAAATTTAAAATTATGTCACTTCACAACCTATTACCTCAAGTTCCTCTTCCAAGTTTCCTGGAAACACTAGACTTAAAAAAATGTTTATCATCATATCCCTTTTAGTCCAGAATTTAAATGACTCTTAAGATTTTGTGTGTCTGGATCATATTATCAATTCTCTGCCTTACCTTTTCGACTATCCACTGCACCAAGAGTGTTCACAAAGTGTCTAGCTGCAGTTATAGCTTACTGTAGGCTACAGGGTATCCACATTTTTCCATATTTAGATCACTTGCTTATCTTTGCAGAGTCTTTTTCAAAGTGTCTGGAATCTCTCTCATAGAGGAGAGATCTCTTACACAAGCTGGAATTCCAAGAGAACATTCAAAAGTCTTTCTCATCTCGTTCACACATGATTGTGTTCCTGGGATGTCAGCTAGACACCTCAGTTTAAACAGCTTTTTTTCCACAAAAAAATAGATCTTTATCTAGATTTGTTTCTAAGGTTTTCCACTCAGACTTTGGTCACTGCAAGAGAATACCTCAGTATTTTGGGTCTCATGGCATCTATGAGTCTCATGATACCCCGGCAAGACTGCACATAAAGAAGACACAGTGGTATCTGAAATCACTTTGGTCCCAGCATCAACACCCTTTATCTTTTCAAATCCCAGTGCTGAGGGATGTCAGAAGAGAAATCTTTTGGTGGAGACAACAGATATCTTTAAATCTAGGTCACCTCTTCTCCCTCCCTTTTCCAAAGCAATCAGTCACCACAGAAACTTCAGACTTTGCTTGGGGAGCAGTTTCAGGAGGTATAAAAGTGCAGGGAGTATGGGATACCAATGACAGATGAAAGACATAAATATCAAGGAGATGCTTTCTCTGATCAGTGTCAACTCTCTGAACCATCTTTGGTCCCCAGGACCTCCTCAAGTCCTTACAGACAATACCACAGTCACGTGGTACTTGTTTCAACAAACAAGGAAGAACCAGGTTGTAACGCCTTTGCAGTCTAGCCATGTTAGCTTGGTATATAGCTTCACAGCACAGTCTCAATGTACAGCCATCCTACATTCTGTCAGAGAAAAACTATATGGCAGTCAAATTGAGCAGGACCAGGGCAGACCCGATGAATGGAAACTAAATGTTAGAGTTCTCCAAGATTTGGTCCATCTGTGGGGATTTCTTCAAGTAGACCTATTTGCTTTCTCTATGAAAAATCATCTGGCAAGATTCTGTTCCAGGACTGTCTGCAATAATACCTGGATGACAGATGCCTTTTGTTTTCTTTTCCTTGGAAAGGAATCTTCCTATATGCTTTTCATTCCTTTCCTGTAATATCCAGGGTACTTTAGAAGATTCAGAAGGAATTCCCCAAATATCATTATGGTGACTCCCTTCTTGCCCAGGCAACCATGGTTCTCCCTTCTTTTGGAAATGGCCAGGGGCAATTATCACAAGCTTCCTCACAGAATAGATGGACTCCCAGAAGAACAGGGGTATTTGATACACCCCAACAGCAATCAACTTCAACTGACTGCTTGAATGATATGATCTTAATTCCTTTTAGATATCTGTTTACTGAAGAAGTGCAGCAGGTACTAATGGAGGCTGACGACATGGAAAGAGTTTTACTGATTGCTCTGACCTGAGGAAGAAAAGTATCTGAGTTGGCCAGCTGTTATATCCTTGGCAGGATGTAACCCATATAGTAAGGCTACTGTAGCAGTGGTCATTCAATCATCTACTGTTTTGTTAAATTTACATTACACAGCTATACTTTCTTTGATGTGCATTACAAAATTCAGAAGTTATACTAGAAGAGCTGATGAACTTAGAAAAAAATATCAGTGTTATGTTTTTATTTTGATGTAATAAAACAAGTGTTTTTATATAGTGCTGTGTTAGCTGGTTCTTTATTTTATTTTAATGCTTTAAATAGATGGGGGAAAACAGTGTATTCCTCTGCCACTCTGAATTTTTGAGTTTCTTACTTGTCAAGCTCACCTGTTAAATTGTTTACTTCATTTGAGAATATGAGGAACATTATTGCACCTTTCCTCCTCCTAAGGTTAAATCTATTAATTTTCTTCTTCTTTCTGTGTCTCAAGTAACCAAATATTTTTTGAAGTGTGCTTATGGCTCAACTGATGTCTTTTCCAGACCAGTTACTAGGTCTCTAATGAGAAAGTTTGCATAATATGTTCCCAGAATGTGCCTGAGAATATTAAAGTTGGGATTTTGAATTCCCCATTTGATAGGGAGGTTATTTTGGACCATCCGTTGTTGAGGTTCTGTAAAAGTATGATGAAAGAAAGAAACTGCTTCAAGGGGTGACTTTTGATTTTTCAGCCTTCCTTTCCCCGGTTTGTTAAAGGCTTCATCCATAACTTAGGACCCTTTTATAAAAATCAGAACAAGCAGACTCACCAACTTCTGACAAGCATTCAAAAACAATGGTAATGAGGCACTAAAAAGTAAGGGGTGCCTCCCAGAAATCAGGACAGTCCAACAAATCTTAATGACTAGCTATAAAATTGTAGCCCCTTCCCACCCTGGCAATCCTTTAAGTCTTCACCAAAAACTGGCCCTCAGTTTCTTTCTTTGGCAACAGCTAATCTCAGACAAATGGGTTCTGGCAATTATCCATGGGGGTACAGATGGCAATGGGTCTCCTTTCCTTCTTTTCAGGGGATTACTCCTCATTCACCAGATCAAACTTCTTTTTTTCCTCCTGTCATTCAGCATTAGGTGACACAGGGGGTTAATACAACCCATTCCTTGTCCTCTGATGTGGTAAGAATTTTATTCAAGAATACTTTAAGTATCAAAGAAAGAAGTCTCATGGACTTGTCCTAAATCCTTCCTTTCTCAGTTTGTGAAAGTCCCAGAGTTCAAAATCCTATTCCTTCACAATCTGTATGTCTTTATTCTACCTTTCAGCTGTTTTTTGGTAACTCTAGACTTAAATTATTCTTCTCACCACATTCCCATAAACTCATACTTCAAACATTTGTTAAGGTTTTCTGTGTTTGGATTACACTTTCATTTATCTGAATTATACTTTGTATTATTTACTGCTCCAAAGGTGTTTACAAAATGTTTAGCTCCAGTGATAGTCTATTGCAAACTGTAACATATTCACATTTTAGATTATTCAGGTTATTTATCTTTGCAGAGTCTTTTTCAACATGTCAGGATTCTCTCACTTGGGTAAGAGATCTCTTTTACATACTTTTTGACAGGATTGTATTCCTGAGGTATCTCCTAGATACGGAAGTTCAAAGAGTTTTTTTTTTCCCCCACAGGAAAAAGTAGATCTACATTTAGATATATTACTTTGTTTTTCCACTCAGTCTATGACTTCAATGAGGGAATTTCTCAGGATTTTAGGATTAATGTCATCCATGATTCTCATGATTCCTCTAGTAAGACTCCCCCTTTTTAACTTCTCCAAGAATTTTGGGTTTCTAAAACCATGATGGGAATGGACCCCATTCCTAAATCAAGGAATGATTAAAGTTCATGAAGTTAGTATTGTTGCAGTCTTTGATGTTAGCTAGAAGTGCTCTTTGCGGCACCCGCAATGTGCCCAGAAATAATTCCTTTTGCAATTTGTAAAGAGTTCATAGATGTGTACTAGACTAATGGCTCTGGGGCCTTTACAAGCCTAGCCCATAGGATTACCCTGGCATTGTACCACCCGACCTTAGTTCCCAGTGCCTCTGTCAAGTAAAGCCACTGTGGTGAATTTTCTATATCCCATCCACTCATCAAAATTTCTCTTGAAGAGGGCCAGTGAAGTGCTCAGCTTGACATGTATGGGAAGTCTATTCCATAGCATGGGCAGTCTTTGGGCTATGAACCTGTATCAGTAACATATCTAACTATGAATGTAAATTAGTTTTTATAAGACCAGTTGCTCCTATTACTAATGGAACTATCTGGGTATCCTTCTTCCACATTGCCCTCATTTCTGCCTGTAAATCCTGGTATTTTATGACTTTGTGTCTCTCTGTATGTAAGACACTGTAGTCACTGGGTGTAGCAATTTCAATTATCAATGCTACTTTTGACTTCTTTTCATGGACTACTACATCTGTTTTTTTTTCACATCTATTTTTTGAAGCGTTGGTAATAGATGATCCCATGTAATATAAACGTTTTCATTTTCTATGATGGTTTGTGGCTGATGATTCCAGTTTTTTTCAATTATATCAATGCTATAATGTTTGCACAATCTCCAAAGCAACAGTCTTGCCATGTTATTATTCCTTCAGTATACAGTTCTTTTGCCATTAGTATATCACAACCAGCAACAAGATGCACAACTGCTTCAAGTTCTGTTTTACAAAATCTACATTTGTCTGTTTCTCCCACATGTTCAATGGACTTTGTAAACCAATGTGTTTGCAGTCCACTGTCTTGGGCCGCCAATAATAACCTTTCATCCCTTGGTTTGAATTCCTGCACTCATTCCTGAACAACATGAGGTTCTTCCAGAAGTTTTCTGTACTTGCAACTATATTTATGCATTTTCCACATTTTTTGCCTTCTCATCTGGTCCTTCACCTTCTATGCTTTTTTTTTGTTTTTTGGCATATTCATTTGCTGCCTGATTTTTATATACTTCTGGTTTGATTTCCATTCCAGCTTGATGCCAATATGCTTCTGCTAAACTAAGCAGGGAAGTCATCTTAGACTTATTCTCCTCATCTTTCAAAACTTTCACTATGTTTGGGTCTTGTGAGATCATCAGATATGTATGTAGTCCCACAATTGCTGATCTATACATGTAATCGATTTTGAAGCGGCCCATACTTCCTTCAAAACAGGGTACATATAATCTTGGTATGCACTCATTTTTATAAATCATTTAATGAGCATAACGCATTCATTTTGGTTTCCTGTCCAACTGCTCCGACACATATTGGGGCTAGTTAATCACTCCAAAACTGTAAGCTGGTACAGGAAGAGTAAATTGGTTTATAGCTTGAAATTTGTTCTTAAGATGTCATTGCTGTTTTCAATATTAATTTAAGTCGTCTAAAATATTCCTTACTAAGTTTTATTAGCATTTGTTCATGTTTTGTTATTGATTCTTCATCAGTTCCCAAATATTTATACACTCCCTCTTGCTCGTTATTTTATATCACATTCCTGTCCCAAACTGATGTTTTCTTGCTGCTGCAGCTTTCCTGCTTTAAAGGGTGCTTTTGTATATTTATTAAGACCAAATGGCATTCTTATATCATCTGAAAAAGTTTTGACCATTTGCAGTTGTGCTTTCAGTTCCTCGTCTAATGAACTATAGTTTTAAATCATCTACAAAAAGAAGACGAGAAGTCTTTACACTTTTTGTTTTTGGGAGCAAATTGTAGCCATGACCTAATCGGTTAAGCATAGAACTTAATGGATGAAGGACAAGACAAAAGTGCAGTGGTGACACTGAGTCACAATGGAATATCCCCCTTTGAATTTTTATCCCTGTAATAATAATTTGCCCTTCATCATAGCTTAACTGCAAAGTGGTTTGCCACTATTTCATTGTCACTGTAATGTATTTGATCAGTGTAGGGTGTATCATACATTTTAAGCACTCTTTTATCCATGAATTTAGGATACTTTCAAATGATTTTTAGTAGTATATCCATGCCATACTTAAATTCTTCCCCTTTCTACAGTTATCCATTATGACTTTATTTAACAACAAATGATCCTTTATTCCACGTGACCTTCTTTTGTTGCCCTTTTGTTCTGTTGCCATTATTGAGTTTTCTTCTAAATGACTATCAACTCTGTTGGCATCAATTCCACTGCATAGTTTATATGTCATCAGAATGCAAGTTATTGGTCTAAAGTTTTTAGGGTAGCTTGCAGGTTTGCTCCTAAGTAGGAGCATTGTTTTTCCTATTGTTAACTAGGCCGGTATCTGTTTGGGATGCAGATAAAAATAGTTCTTACTCAGGGCTAAATCTTTATGTAAATATGTTAATATTTTAGCCAGAAGTTAGGCTTTGGGTTTCCAATTAGGAGCTTTTCTTAACTTTGTTTCAATCTCTCTGGCAGTTACTTCATCCCATTTTATATCCTGTGCATTTCAACTTCTAATTCTTTCTTTTACTCCCTCTATCCATTTAGCATCTTTATCAATGTTCCATAGGATCTTCACAGATACTTCTCCAAAATGTATCTGCCTCTTCTTTTTTGGTGATGCTTCAGTTCCTTTTGCCTTGTTTCACAGTTCTCTATAAAACTTTTGGGTCATCAATAAATATCTTATTTTGTACTTTTCCTTTATATTTATCTGCAAATCTAAGTTTTTCTGCCTGTGCTGATATTTTTAGTTTATTATTTGCGATGGTGCACGATAGATCCTGATCTGTTCTAACAGTGATGCCTCATGTCTTAGCTGCTTCATAGTTTTCTCTATTTGATACTTCCATGATGGTATTCAATTTCTCCCATTCCTTTCCCTTACTACCCTGTGTTCTTGTGGTAGAACTGTATCAGTTATTAATTTAGCTGCACAGTAATACATTTTGTTTACTTCTGTTATATTGCATGGATCTCTATTGCAGTCTTAATTACTGTGTTCATTTGTTTTATCAGACTTACTTTTGGGGTTTTATTGACATTCTGCAGTCTATTTCTTTCTTTGATCTTAATATATCAATCCAAGTCTATTAAATCAAGAAACTCTTCTCTTAGCTCATTTTCTTCTAAACTGAGGGCACATTTTTTGTTTTTCATTTCCTGCAGGTATTCTATAGAAAGTTCTATAGTTCTATAGCATCTTCCTGTGGCACATTCTCTTCAATTTCATCCTGTGCCATCCGTTGCTCTGTCATATGAGAACTCACTGGCCTATCACTCCTCAACATTGACTGAATCAGTTTCCACAGTTTCCTGTTCCTTCCCTTGCTGTCTAGCTTCAAGTGAATGTTTATACTGGTTTCCTGTGGAAGGCTCCAAAATATCTTCATATGGCACCTGACCAATTACTTCCTGTTCCACTAGTTTCCCCTTAATTTGAATATCCATTGCTCTGTCCTGTTGTGGTGCTTTCTGAATTAGAGTTTCTACACTGAATCCTTCACTTTGTAGGTACTCCTTAACCTCAGTTTCTATTTCTTTAACTTCTCAATTATTAATCTCCTTTTCTACTTTTCCTCTTTGTCTTCTTATTTTTTGTATTGTAAAATTTTCCATGTCTGTATTCCTTTGCCTGTATTTCTCTTCAAATATCTTTGGTGCTGCCCTTTTTGTACTGGTTAGTTTTGCTTTCTCCTTTGCATAAATATTACACCATATTAAAACTCTTTTTCTTTCCCATGTCCATATTTCTTCTTCAGATGTCTCCTGGTCTTCCTGCTTCTCCTTACATTGGGGACTCACACCATAATGCTGTGGTGTAACCTGTGTTAGACCTTCTACACCAAACCCCTCACTTCACAGGCACTCCATTACTTCAACTTCTATTTTTTTAACTTCTACTTTACTAATCTTCTTTTCTACATTCCCACTTTGTGATATTTTTTTATTGTGAATTTTTTCATATCCAGATGTCTCTGCCTGTATTTCTCTTTGAATATCTTTGGAACTGCCTTCTTTATATTGATTAATTTGGCTTTCTCCTTTGCATAAATATTGCACCATATCAAATCACTCTTTCTTTCCCTATGTCCATATTTCCTTTTTCTACTTTTCAAAAATGTCTAGGTTTTGTTGTTTATATTTTCACATTTCCTCAGATGCTTCTTTTTCCAAACAGATCAAAGTTTCTTGATGTATATACTGTTTTTCACAAATCTGTTGTATTAATGAATACAAATTTTTATTTGAAGCTTCCTACAGTTTTTCTTGTGGAAGTATTTTTCTTTCCTCTAATTTCTCTCTTAATCATTTTGTATATCTCGTTTTTAGAAAATTTAAACTTTTTGCATAATAGTAACTATAAATAATTTCTTTCTTATCCTCAATAGTCCACTTTATCGTCTTTATGGCTCTTCTTTGGCCTATCAGTTTTTGTGATTTTTGTGGACTACTACTTCCTTCTACAACAGGGAGGCCATCCTTCTCCTGGACCTGGCTTCATCCCATTGTAGGAATGTTTCCATATTTTGAGGATTCTACACTATCATCTTTTTCTATCCTGGCATCAGTGTACCTACCAGGATTGAGCACTTTTTTATCCTGGGTCTTTGTATCCAGCTCTATTTTTTAATTTTTAACCTACTTCTGTCCATGATATATGCTATATAAACACAATCTATATATCAGTGTCCTGTAATCCCAGCAACCTGAGCCACACTGTTACTACTGCTATACACTCGGTGAACACCCAGGAGCAGTAGAGAGACCAAATAGCAGTGCTCAGAACTGGCAATGATTAGCCCCAGCTGGAAGCCTAGAAACCTCCTAGACTGCGTCTCAATCTATATGTGATGATAAGCATCCCCGAGGTTGATCAAACACATCCAAATATCCTTCCTCAAAAGAAACAGAATGGACTGCACCATGACCATCCAAAACTTGGTCTGCTTCACAAACTGATTCAACTTGTTCAAATCAAGATTGGCCTGATGTCCTTGTTTTTCTTTGGAACCAAGAAGAACCTTGAGTACACAGAGTATACAAAGCTTCTTTGGTCTCGTGGGACATCTTGGATGACTCAATTTGCTAGTAGCTTTTGAATTTTAATGGCTGTCACACTTCTTTGATGGGGAGGCCTGTCTAGAAGGCATTTGGGTTTTATATTTGGAAGTGGTAAAAACAGACCTGAATAGCCTCTGGCTATGACTCTTAAGACCCATGAGTCTGAGGTTATGGCCTCCCAAGCTTGCGGGTGTACAGCCAGCCAACCCCTGACTGCCTCCTGAGCAGAAAAATCAAACAGCCCTTCAGGACTGCTGAAATAGCTTCCCAAAGAAGGATCCATAGAAGCCCTGGTTCTGCAGACCACCCCTGTTGCCAGGGTGGTGTCCAATGTGGTTACCCCATGCTGCAGACGGAACCCTCAGAAGGAGCTTCTTGAAAATACTGCTGTGTTTTCTTGGAAAAGAGAAGTTTCCCCCTTCTTGTTCTGAGAGAAGGTCCATTGAGGGGGAGCAAAACGAGCTCCATTGGCAGACAGTGTCTTTCCATGTCACTGAGTCCTGGTCAAAGTGTCCTTAACTTCTGGCCTGAAAACTGACAAGCCATTAAATATGGTATTGATAAAGGACACCTTGAAGCAGTCCAGAAAAGTCACACAACCTTATCCAAGCATGGTGATGCATGGTGATGCCGGTGCTAGCAGCTCAGGATGTGCCATCAGCTTCATTGGACAGCAAATGCATGGACATGTTAGCAATGGACTGCAGGGTGGACAGCTGAGTCTTCACAGTCTTCTGGGAGTCCACAGTCTACTGTGTCTTAACCACTCTTAAAACTTCTGATACAATGTCCCTCTGAATTCTGGTCAAGTGAGCTAGACAGTTTAATGCTCTCAGTGTGAATGGAGCTGAGGCATAAGCAAGCAAGAAGAACCTAAGCAGTCCAATGCCTAAGATTCTCTATTGTTTGGGGGATGGACTGAGGAGCTCTCCTCAGAAATGTCCTTTTTCATGGAAATGCCACCATGATTGCATCCATGGCAGGAACCTTACTCCAGTATTGCAAATCCTTGAGAGTGGCAAGGCTGTTGATAGTGCTTTCTGAGTATATGTTCGACCATATCAAGTTCCTTCCATGCCCTCCAGGACACTGGTTAATAATTGCATCCAGAGTGGGAACCACCCAGGATGTGGATGGGCCCACACTGAAGGCCTCCAAAAACATTGACTCCTCTGGAGAAGGGTTTCAGCATTCCAACCCCAATGCTGGTGAAGGAGCTCCAAAAGACTGCTATAGGAGTTCTCATTTTGGGGAGATTTGGGGGATCCCTATCCTTCCTCAAGCTCAATATCCTCAGTGAGGGACTCTTCAGGTGAGCCCAGGTACTACCTTCTGCACTGCCTCTTACCTGAAACTTCACACCCCTATGACTCCAGGGGGAATGGAAGAGGCCAGGGGCTCTACAAAGAGGGCAGACTGAAAGCCACACAGAGCAAACTGAGAAGTGGTCACAGGTGCAGACATGGAAAAAGGAGGGATAAGATACCGGCTGAATTTGACCACTCTTTTTTGAACACTATTTCTCCTAACAGGAAAGCAACCTTTCTAAAACATCAAAAGTAGAGGCAAAAACAGGCCACCCAGAGCCAATAGTCCTAGGATCCAAAGTCACAATGTCACCCCGAAGGAACCCCTTTTGCAGTAAAGGACTTGGCATCAAAGGGGATTGGCTCCAAGGTAAGGGAGCTGGAAGAGATTGGCTCTGAGGTAAGAGAACTGAAGGAGATCAGCTCAGAGGTACCAGATCTAATGGTGATTACCTCTGAGGTGTCAGAGCCAAAGCCACTGGGAATCCTAGGGTCTTTGGACTTTTGGATCTAGTGGAATAGAAACAGAAGCAGAAGAAGAGGGAGCTGACCACTTACAGTTCCCCTTGAAGACTTTGGGGTCCTTAGAGCCCTGCTTTTGACTCTGATTTCACTTACCCCCTTTACTAGATGAGACCAAAGAAGAGTCACCTGAAGGAAAGAGACCCTTCAACATCAACCTGGCCCTCCTCTCATTCATAGTGTGTGCACCAAAACCCTTGCAAATAGAACAAGGGGACTCAAAATGAGTAGCCCCAAGACAGTAGATGCATCGTTGATGGGCATCCTGAGATTGGAGCTTGTTCCCACACAACACATTTCTTAAACCCTTTATCCATCCTAAAAGCCATTTAAACAATACCAAGCTACAGCCTACTTTACTAATCCTAACACAAAAAGCACAAGAAAAAACACACAGTCTTACACACTACCAGGAAAAAACAACCCCATCGCAAGAACCTAACCAAAATCCACTAATCTTACACCTAATAATAACACACATTCAGAAGCTCAACTTTTCTAAAAGACAAATTTCATATGGTCAAGACCATATGATTGATTTTTTGGAAAGTTGAACTTCAAAAAACAACAAAAAGAAGAAGTTATGTACTTACCATAATGTTCAAGCTGTGTTGTCGATCTTCATTTATCCTTGACCTTTGGGTTACTGTTCCAAGCCTCGGAACTGGCTCGGACATTAAACAGTTTGGGCAAGCCAAAAAACTCTTGAGCTAAGACTCTACCTACAATACCTCTCTCCAAATTACCTCAGATCAAGTTTGCAGCTACACAGCTCTACAAAGATGGCAAACTGGAAGCCACACAGAGCAAGCTGTGAAGTGGTCACAGGTGCAACATGGAAAAGGGAAGGAGTAAGACACTGGCTGAACTTGATCACTCTTTCTCCTAATAGGAAAACAACCTTTCTACAACATCAAAAGTAGAGGGAAAAGCAGGCCACCCACAGCCAGTAGGCTTAGGATCCAAAGACCCCAATGTCACCCCAAAGGACCCCCTTTTGCAGTAAAGAACTCGACATCGTAATTGCAGAGGATCGAGCCTTGCCCACAACTGTAGCCAAAGGGGATCGGCTCCAAGGTAAAGGAGCTGGAAGAGACTGGCTCTGAAGTAAGAGAACTGAATGAGATCAGCTCAGAGGTACCAGGTCTAAAGATGACCATCTCAGAGGTGTCAGAGCCAAAGCCGCCAGGGATCCTTGGGTCCTTGGACCTCTGGATCTAGTGGACCAGAAACAGAACCAGAAGAGGGAGCTGACCACTTACAGTCCCCCTTGGAGACTTTGGGGTCCTTAGAGCCCTGTTTTTGACCCTAATTTCACTTATCCCCTTTACTAGATGAGGCCGAAGTAGAGTCCCCTGAAGGAAAGAGACCCTTCAACATCAACATGGCCCTCTTCTCATTCATAGTGTGAGTGCCAAAACCCTTGCAAATAGAACAAGGACTCAAAATGAGTAGCCCCAAGACAATGGATGCACCGTTTATGGGCATCCTGAGATTGGAGCTTGTGCCCACACAACACATTTCGTAAAACCTTTATCCATCCTAAAAGACGTTTAAACAACACCAAGCTACAACCTACCTAACTAATCCTAACACAAAAAAAAAAAACACAAGAAAAAACACACAAATAGTCCTACACACTAGGCAGGAAAAAACAACTCCATCGCAAAGACCTAACCAAAAACCACTAATTTTACACCTAATAATAACACACACCAAATCTAACTAACTAACCTACCTATCTCACACAAAAGGAAACTAGTGAAGAGGAGAAAGGAGCTAAACACTAGAAAAAAAGCCAAAAAAGGATATACTCCCACAGAACACACAACATTTGCTGTTAATAGCAGCCTGCATTTAAAGTGGATTGTTGAGAGACAGCCTTACAAGACTCTCTGCAAATATATAGAGCTGAGTATATTTCTGTATTATTCTGTATTATAGAGCTAAATTGTTACTTAGATATCTGTTGTCTTACTGTTCTGCAAATATACAGATATCAGTATATATTTTTATTATAAATTGCACTGTGATTCCTCATATCTATCTCTGTTGAAACTGTCTTCCCCACCCCCTCCCTCATTTTAGTTTCTATAGCTTGTGTGTTAACTCAAGATTCCCTTCATTTGCTGTTACTAGCAGCCTGCATTTAAAGTGGATTGTTGAGAGACAGCCTTACAAGACTCTCTGCAAATATATAGAGCTGAGTATATCTGTATTATTCTGTATTATAGAGCTAAATTGTTACTTAGATATCTGTTGTCTTACTGTTCTGCAAATATACAGATATCAGTATATATTTATTTGGTTATAATTTGCACTGTGATTCCTCATATCTATCTCTGTTGAAACTGTCTACCCCACCCACCCCCCTCCCTGTTCTTGGTTGTAGTTTAAATTTGGTGACTTTTGCAGTGCCCGCCCCACTGTAGATTTGATCTAGGACACTCCCCCAGTCCCATCTCTTTACCGCATTCTACCTAACAAACCCTTTCTGCACTTGCTTTTAGTCCTTTTTAATTTAATTACATTTTTTCAAACTGTGTGTAGTCTAATATTGCTACATACTCAAGTGTGCCAGCTTGCACTGCATGTGAATTGTTTTTACTACTGTTTTTGCTACTTTTCTGAAAGAAAAAAAAAAAGTTCTGCTTTTACTGTATTTGTGTTTCTTCCTACTTTATTTTGCTTTTGCGTCATCTTAAAAGTACTCAGTTGTATTTATTACTGCTTGGTGTAACTCATTCTAAGCCTTTTAGTTTAAGCACTTGGGCTTCAGACCAGTTGTTTTACATTAAGAAGGTTTGTGGTCTGCACTGTAGGGGCAGAACAGGTAGCTTACATCCTTCTAAGTTGGGAACTGCTGATTGAGGGCTCAATGTCTGTCATTCTAAAAGTGTATTAATTCTAGTTTAAGCACTTGGGCTTCAGTCCAGTTATTTTACATTAAAAGGGTTCATGGTCTGCAGTCTTGTGGGAGGAGAGGCTGGACTCTGCCCTTCTGAGCTGGGAATTTCTGGTTAAAGGCTTATAGTGCCTGCATATTTGAACTGCTTCTTACTGAAATTGGTACACCTTGTTTGCTGTAGCGTAGACTAGATCCAGGCCTGCTGAATCTAGATTTGTTTGTATAACTTGAGCACTAATCCAGGCATTCTTTAAAGTATTCAATTGTATTTACTACTGCTTGGTAGTAACTTGATTAAAGTGTAGCTATCATTCTAAGTCTTTTGGATTAAGCACTTGGGCTTCAGACCAGTTGTTTTACATTAGGAAGGTTTGTGGCTTGCACTGTGGTGGCAGGACAGGTATCTTACATCCTTCTAAGTTGAAAACTGCTGATTGAGGGCTCAGTGTCTGTTATTCTAAAAGTGTATTAGTTCTGGTTTAAGCACTTGGGCTTCAGGCCAGTTATTTTACATTAAGAAGGTTCGTGGTCTGCACTCTTGTGGGAGGAGAGGCTGGACTCTGCCCTTCTGAGCTGGGAATTTCTGGTTAAAGGCTTATAGTGCCTGCATATTTCAACTGTTTCTTATTGAAATTAGGTACACCTTGATTGCTGTAGCATAGACTAGATCCCTAGATCCGGGCCTGCTGAATCTAGCTTTGTTTGTATGCTTGTTGTTTGTTTGCTTGTTATTTCCCTGAAACGCTGATACCACCTAAAACGCAGCTTTTCAGCGCTTCTGTGGATCCCTAGTGACATCTGCATTGCTTACTGTACTTATTTCCTTGATTCACTTAAAAGAAAGTTACTGTTTGTCGTTTTTGCATTTAAGTTACCTGTAACACATTGCATTTAAGTAACCTGGCACTTGCTCACTAAAGCAATTATATAAGTCAGCACTAAAAAATTAAAATCACTACACCCTCGCAAACTCCCCTTGAGTACCTTGTTCCCCATTGGCCCTTTTTTTTCAATTATAAAGGAATTCCCAATAATATTCTAGCATGTCCAAAGGTCAGTCGTCAATCTCCTCTCTGGTCCAGCTGGTGAATCTGGAAATCTTGAGGCAATGTTACAACTGCCTCATGTACACAGACAACCCTCTCCTCCTCCCAACAAATTCCAACACATGTGAGAGATGCATCCATATAGCCAAACTGGAGGCTAAGCTCTCTCAACTCAGTACTGGCGTAACCAGTCAGGAGGAGAAGGAAACCACACTCACTACAATTCCAGTCTCACATAGACCTACCACGACAGCAAACCAAACACATAAACACACAAAAACATACCCGGAGGCTCTAAATAAAAATCTGCCTAAGCAGCAGAGACCTCCAAAGCAGACACCCAAGCAACCGCTACCCGAAAACAAAACACGCGCAACACATAGCTCACAAAGCCAGTGTGCCAAACAGTCACAGCCCTTAAGGCTAAACAACACACCTGATACACTTGTAATAGGTGACTCTATCGTCAGGCACACTGACGTCCCGCTCACCAGGCTGAACGAGGAGAAGGTCACAGTGAGCTGCCTGTCGGGCGCTAGGATCCGCCACATAACATAAGCACTCAGGTCACTCCAAGCCAAGTACAAATATGACTCAGTCATTGTCCATGCTGGTGTGAATGACCTGAGACGTACCTCCCTGGACTACATGAAAAGAGACATAGAGGAGCTCTCTGAGCATGTGGCCCAGGCCGGTATGACCCTGACCTTGAGTAGCATCTTACCCTCACCAAGAATGATGCCACAATATGAAGACAAGATGATCAATTACAACAATTGGCTTAAGTATTGGTGTCATTCAAAGGGGATCCAATGCCTGTCAGCCTGGGATGACATGCTCAACAAGCCACGATGCTTCGCTAGGGATGGCTTACAACTGTCACCCCTGGGCTTTCGGATATTGGCAAAGGCTCTTGCTACCCCCATAGTGCCTTTTTTAGGCAAGGCTCAAAAGACAAACCCACCTCCATAGGTATAAAAAGGGATAAGAAACTAATGCTACTCAACGCCAGAAGTCTAAACCTCAAGATGCACGCACTCGAAACTCTCCTTAGCATGGAGAACATCGATATCTGTGCAGTAACAGAAACCTGGTTCAAGGCTCCTGAGAGCACCCCAGCACTACCAGGTTATACCTCATACCATGCTTTTCGGCCCCAAAACTTGGACCGAACCACAAAAGGAGGGGGAGTATCAATATTCGTCAAAGATACCCACACCTCCAGGTTGGTGGCACAGCATGAAGCATCAGAGACTATCCATGTGCAACTAACAGTGGGTAAAACTGCCTTCCAGTTTATAGCCTGCTACAGACCACCCTCCCAAACCCAGGAACCCCACTCGGCCTTCCTGAGAACACTTGAAAATATGAAGGTCTCTCAAACACCATTATATTGGGCGACTTCAACTACCCAAATATAGACTGGGAGCATTACTCTAGCTCCAACACCCTAGCCCAAAGGTTCCTAGAATTTATAAACTCAAATGCTATGGAACAACTTGTTACCACTCCCACAAGAGGGGGATAACATACTGGACCTGATCATCACCAACATGGGGACTCTATGCTCCAGACCAGAAGTATATCCCTCACTGGTAAGATCAGACCATAAACTAATCTCAATGGATATTCACATCCCGACCCCACCTCCTGCCCAGAAAACCACAGTGAAAAACTTCTCTAAAGCAAATTTCACACTCCTCAAAACTGAGGTGGAATCCTTTAAAGCCCCCGGGCCTGTGGAAAATACGGCCCAGACCGCAGAATCCTTTATAAATGCATTCTATGAACACCTTCAGGAATGCATGGATCATGCAATCCCAAATAAAACCAAGACCCAATCCTCCAAAGGCAGACGTCCTGTCTGGTGGACCCCAGCCATAAACAAACTATACAACAGAAGGAGGAAGCGACTAAATGACAGAGCAAAATCCCAAAAAGGGAAGGCATCTCTGATCAGTATTAGCAAAAAACTACGGGCACTCATAAAATCGTCTAAGGCCAGCTTTGAGAGAAAAATTGCACAGGACACTAAGGATAATCACAAGGCTTTTTTTAGTTATGTTAGGAACCTGGGTGGGAATTCCCAGATATGCTCAGAATTAGTCCAAAATGACAAAAAATACACCAAACCCACAGACATTGCCAACATCCTAGCTGACAGGTTCAGTGCAAACTTCTCCCCCCCCCCCATCCCGACCAAAAGGGCAAATATCTATCCCAGCAGAGTGCTGCCCCCCTGACATCTCAGATGCTCAGGTAAGAGCCGCCCGCTCCAAAGCAAAAAACACAGCATCAATGGGACCAGGCGGTGTCCCGGCTGCGTCCTACATGAACTCCAAGAAGAGCTAAACCCAAACATGAAACTACTGTTCAATCTCAGCCTTACTACAGGATATGTACCTAAAGAGTGGCGTACAGCAACAGTGGTCCCTCTCCACAAAGGTGGTGCCTCAATGGATCCTGGAAACTATCGCCCCATAAGCCTGAATAGCTTGGTCTGCAAAGCTATGGAAAGGATTATGGACCTCATAAATAAAGATATTGGGGACCTACAGACACTGGATCCTACCCAGTTTGGCTTTGTTAAGGGCAGATCCTGCCTCTTAAACCTCGTCAATTTCTTTGAAACAGTCACCAAGGCCTTTGACGTGGGGAAGGTGGTCCACACAGCCTACCTGGACCTCGCAAAAGCCTTTGATACAATACCCCACTCGGGCATTATAGATAAGCTCACCAGCTTAAATATAAACCCCTATGTCACTAGATGGGTTGCAAACTGGCTCAAGGACAGAACCCACATGGTTAGAATTGCTGGAGCCATGTCAGACTCCAAACCAGTTACAAGTGGCGTCCCATAAGGCTCAGTCCTGGAACCTCTCTTGTTCGGTATATATTTCTCGGAGGTACAGGCCAACACGGAAGGACTGTGGCTTACCAAGTTCCCAGATGACTGCAAACTGGGCGCGATTATCGACTCTCCAGCCGACACAAGCATCCTCCAAAAGGGCCTCATAGAAACAGACAACTGGTGCCAGAGCCATGGCCTCAAGCTAAATGCCAAAAAGTGTATAGTCATCCACTTTGGCAAAAACAAAGTGCCCACAAATTACCACATAGGTAGTAATCCATTAAGTACAGAAGAAGTAATTAGGGACCTGGGGACCCAAGTTGATAGCAGTCTCTCATTTGACAACCACGTGGCCAAAGTGGTTAGAAAAACATTTTATATAGCCCACCTAATCATGAAGGGATTCACATCTAGATCAGGGGAGGTCATCGTGCCTCTTTACTCATCCCTCATCAGGCCCATAATTGAGTACAATGCCCCTTTTGGGATATACCTTACCAGACACCTGCAGCAACTGGAAAGACCCCAAAAGTACCTCACCAAGAGGATCAAAGGGCTCAAACAGATGCCATATGCTGCCCAGTTAAAGAAACTCCAGCTCTACTCAGTGGCATACTGTCTATTCAGGGGCAATCTGTGCCTGACGTATAAAGCCATGTCCAACCCGGAATTAATGGACATGCTGCACCTCAGAAAATCTAAATTCCATCGAGCTATGCGCTCGAGAGACTTGAACCTCAGCACTGAAATAAATAGGACATGCTGGAGGGACAGATTCATAACCCAGAGGCTCCCTTCACTCTGGAATAAAATCCCAGTCCAGGTTAGGCAGAGTCCCTCATTGACTCTCTTCAAGAGGAATCTTGATGAGTGGATGGGAGATCATAGGTTTAACCTGGGTATCACTTCTGTGTCACTGTTAGACAGAGGCACAGTATACTAACCTCGAAAAAGGGCATAGCAAAATTAATTTAAAATGGGTGGCGAAAGCCAAACACATTCTGGCTAGGCTTATAAATGCCCTAGGGCAGATAGCCTAGTATAAACCTATAAACCTATGAACTGAGCTGCTGACCAGGAAAGTGGTAAATTAGATCTGAAGTAGTTTTGGTGGAACAAGGGGATTATGGTTAGAAGAACTGGAGCCTGGCGGACTGAAGTCTTTGAAAGATGACTGGTTTCAGATCTGAATCAGTTCAGACAACCCAAAGGATGAACCCATATGGAAAAAATAACATCAGATCAGTATTTTATATAGGGGGCAAGCCCTCTGCATCCCCCACACTCCTGTTATTTATATATACTGAATCTGAGATCACACAATAGAGGGGAAAGGACAATGCCCCAGTCTGTGCTATATGGTGATCTCACACACAGCAGCAGCAGGCAGCTGGAAAAACTAACAAAAAATAAAGTTCTCTCTTTTGACTGCTCATGCTTATATATATAAAAAAGAAGACTCCATGGCTAGGAACAGAAACTTTAATCCACTGTGCAGTCCGTTCGACTCAGCACACACTTCTATAACAGTTAGCAGCAGTATATCAACCCAAAGAGTTGAAACAATGAACAATTGCAACAATACTCAAATTCAATGAAATAACAGTTTAGCGCTTTCACCCAACGGATGTCAGGCTTCATATATATATATATATATATATATATATATATATATATATATATAATTTTACACACCCACACATATGCATATATATATATATATATATATATATATATATATATATATATATCTAGGTTATAACGTCGACAGATGGGAAGACCGACAGCGAAATCACCGCGCGAGAAGAGTCGGCGGATGAAACACGCCAGCGGAGAACACCGAGATGGGGAAAGGATGTGTAGTGATGAGTAAGGTAAGTGTGCAATGTTGGCGGTCTGTAGGGGTGGGTTAAGTGAGTTAGGGTTAGGGTGCGAGTTAGGTAAGTGCAGTAGTGACTGTTTTGGGTTAGGGGTTAAGTGAGTTAGGGTTAGGGCGCGAGTTAGGTAAGGTGCAGTAGTGAATGTTTTGGGTTAGGGCGGGTTAAGTGAGTTAGGTTAGGTGCGGGTTAGGTTAGTGTGCGATAGTGGACCTTAGGGTTAGGTTAGGGTAGTGGATAGTTGTGTATGTAAGGTTTAGTGTTTGTTTGTTAGGATTTAGGTGTGCTTGTGTTGTGTGTGGTTTTGGTCAGAATTTGTTTTGTTTATTGGTTGTTGTGATGATGTGTTGAGTGTGTGGTGTCGTGTTTGTGAGCTGTCGATGATGTGGTGTCGGTGATGTTGTTGTCGATGTTGTGTGCTGTCGGTGTTATAACCTAGAACCATATATATACATATATATATATATATATATATATATATATATATATATATATATTTACACATATATCTACATACACATATATATATATATATATATATATATATATATATACATACATATACATATATACACATGCAGAGTCCATTCAGAAACTCAACTTTTCAAAAAGAAGAATTTCACACTGTCAAGACCATATGATCGATTTTTTGGAAAGTCAAACTTCAGAAAACAACAAAAAAAAGAAGTTATGTACTTATCATAACGTTCCATCTGTGTTGTTGATCTTCATTTATCCTTGACCTTTGGGTTACAATTCCGATCCTCGGAACCAGCTCTGCCATTAAACAGTTTGTGCAAGGCAAAAAAACTCTCGAGCTAAGACTCGACAACACCTCTCTCCAAATTACCTCAGATCAAGTTTGCAACTACACAGAAAGACAGAAGAATATGTATATGGAATTGAAGAGGCTATGTCCAAGGTCAAACCTGATAAAGTTACCAGGACAACCGTCTGATCCTCCAAAAAGTCTACAGGAGGGGGAAGGAGGGTGAGTGCCAAGGATAACTGATGATCGACAACACAGATGGAACATTATGGTAAGTACATAACTCCTTTATCTGATGTTGTCAATCTTCATTTATCCTTGAACTTTGGGACAGAGTCCCCAGCTACATTAGATCTTGGGCGGCCTCATGGAAGGACATTCCTTTGAACCATAGAGCCAATGATGCTCTTCCCCTGGAGAGTAGATCCAATTTGTAATGAGTGATAAAGGTATGGGGAGTAGCCCAAGTTGCTGCTGCGCATATCTCATTCATGGAAGCCTTGGAATGGAAAACAGCAGACATGGCTACTGCCCTAGTAGAATGTGCTCTCCCTGTCTCTGGTAATTGGTGATTCCTTTTATTGTATATGAAAGTAATACAGTTTCTTAACCACCTTGACAAGCTGACTTTTGAAACAGGTTTCTTCAGAGATGGACCAGAAAAAGAGATAAATAACTGATCTGATTTTCAAAATTCTTTAGTCCTGTTGAGGTAGAAATGTAACTGTCTGCGAATATCCAGCAGATTTAAGCAATATTCACCTTTGTTAGAAAACGTCGGGTAGAAAACAGGTATCGATAGTTTGATTAATATTAGTTTCTGAGACCACCTTATGAAGAAAAGATGGGCTGGGTCGTGGAAAAAACCCTATCCTTATGAAAAATCAAGTATGGGGGTTCTGAAGATAGTGCTTGTAATTTGGAAATCCTTCTGGCGGAGGTAATAGTTATGAGAAAAATAGTCTTCCATGAAAGAAACTTTAAGAGACATGTAGCCACCGGTTCAAAGGGGAAAGTACCAAAGACCGCAAAACTAAAGAAAGATCCCAAGGAGCTAGAGTGTTTTTAAATGAATGTTTCAACCACAAGGCTGCCTTCATGAACACTTTATACAAACTATGGAAAATTAGTGAATGGTCTTCAAAGCCAGTGTGGAAATTGGAAATAACAAGTAGTTGGACCTTAATAAAGGCAGATGCTCCTTGACCAAAAAGCATAGCTAAAAACTCCAACACCTTTTCAACTGGTGTGGAAAAGGGGTTGAGACCATTACTGTACACCCAAATAGAAAACCTTTTCCACTTGCTGTGGTAAAGTTTCCTGGTGGAAGTTCTATGGGAAGGCAGAACATTTTTTGGACTGGGGAAGATAAATTTTTCTGCCTGGCGACTAACGGAATTGGAGGAGCCAAGCTGTAAGCTTGAGGTTCTGAAGACTGGGATGCACCAGTCCTTGTGGATGGAACAGAAAATCCTAAACTGGGTCCAGAATCCATGGACAGGGAATTAGATGAGGCCACAGAAAGGGGAACCAGACTTGTTGAGGCCAGAACGGCGCAATGAGAATCACCTTGCTTCTTAGCCTGCTGGCTTTCTTTAAGAAGAGAGGAATCAATGGGAAGGAGGCAAAGGCATACAGAAGTCCTGAGGGCCAGTCATGAAGGAGAGCATCTCTCAGGGACTCCATATGCAAAAATAGGTAACAATTTGTCTATTTTGTCACTAGAAACACGCCATCATCAAACCTACCCATACTGAAAATGGCAATATAAGGTGGCCTATTTCATCACAGAGCTGCATTTAAATCTTTATATATATATATATATATATATATATATATATATATATATATATATATATATATATATGGATTCACTTCATAACATTGAAATATCAAAATACTGAAACTCAAAACACTGAAACCAAAATACTGAAAGCTCAAAATACTGAATACTCAAAATACCGAAACTCAAAATACTGAAAACACATATTATGCGTAAACTCAGCTTAAACAACATACATCATAAAAATTTCTACCAAATATATGCAGGGGCTGTGCCTGCACCTCACCCTGCTAATTAAATATATCAACTCCAAGATTGCACATAGTGTAGTTAAGTGCAATCTTGGAGTAGATATATATAATTAGCAGGGGGGGTGTGGGGCACAGCCCCCCACGTGGGGGGTGCAGGGGAGCTTGCCCCCCCTGCATATATTTGGTAGAAATTGCTATGATTTATGTTAATGTCCAAACAATAACTGGAACAGCAACCAAATACCAAAGAATAAAAATTCAGTTCCAATAAGGCAGTATGCACAACAGTGGTGATGTACTTCACTAGGGAATGGTATCACCACTGATTCAATTCACTTAACAGTCCACCAAGGTAGCAGCAAAAACACTTTTAATAAACAAATTTTAAAATAAACGTTGAGCGCTTTCATCTACAACATATAGACTTCCTCAGAACAAATTTTCGTTTTGGAAAAACAGCTTATATAAGCATACACATCTAAAATCATTTACTTAATTCGTAATGAATTAATTGCTTAAAAAGTTAACCCTGTAACTGCTACCTCATCACATGCTAAGTGTCATTCTAGTTTGAATGTTGTTCACAATTTATAACAAACATAATGTCTCTTACCTAACATGTATACTACTTATATTAAAGCAAATTTTATCTTGAATGGTTACAAATAAAACTTTCTACCCTCATGTTTCAAAAAAAATGTATGTAACACAATAACTGCATTCCCAGTGTAAAGACAAGCTCTAAACTGCATGCCACATAAAGTAACTAGCTAGTGCACAGATAACAAGTGATATACTCTTATGTCATGACTTTTACGTCAGGGCTTTAAATTCTATTATTTTCTAGCATAGGCTTGATTGAAATGTACTCATTTAAACCAGGGATAACGGTGGCATTAAGTTTTATTTGCCACCATACCTCTCTCTCTCCTAATTTTTTCTTTATACTCCCACCTCTGACGTTAGATTGCACTATTTCCAATATACCAAATACAAACTTTTCACAAGTCTTACTAATCTTCAAGTGCTTACTTAATGCATTTTTCTCATCTCCCTTTTTGATGCAATAATAATGATCATATATTCTATTGCGGAGGCATCTCTCCGTTTTTCCTACATAGTAACAAGTACAATGCGTACAGGTAGCTAAATATACTAAGTGGGATGTTCTACAATTCCCCTTTTTAAATTTTATATTTGTAGAATTTGTGTCCTGCAATGTTAAGATGTTTCTGCCGTCAATGTACTTGCACTGGTTGCAATTTCCACATTTTAGTGTGCCTGTAGCACCTTCCTTACTTTTCAATCTACTATTTTTCCTCTCAAATTCCATCTTTAAATTACTTGCATTACTATATACAAATTTTGGTCTATTTCCCATTACTTCTAAAATATCCTTATCCACACTAAAAATGTTCCAGTGCCTTTCCATTATGGCCTTGATGTCATTAATATTGGACCCAAATTCTAGGATACATGCTCCAGTGTATTTAGATACTGCGGCCTGATTCACATTAGTAAGAGTCGTAGTATCAACTTCTTTCATATCTAGAATAGCTTGATATTTATTGTTTCTGTTACTAATAACATAATGTCTTAAGTCTGTAATCATGCTTTCTGGGTATCCCCTAGCTCTAAACATGTTTCCAATGAGGTCCAGTTCCATTATTAAATCAGATGTTTCAGAGGTCATTCTAGCCACTCTTATAAATTGACCTTTGATAATACTTTTTTTCTGTTTATAAGAGTGGCAACTGTTAAAATGTAAATAAGAGTTACTAAACGTCTCTTTTCTATGTATTTTTGATATAAATCCTTCATTCCCAACAGTTATCTGGGTGTCTAAGTAAGATATTGTCTTCTCATTCTTACTTGTGGTGAATTGCAGATATTCACACCTACTATTTAAATATACAATAAATTCAGATAGTTTCACTTCGCCCCCATTCCAAATCAAGAACAGGTCATCCAGGAATCTGGTGTATAAATCGATGTATTTCCACCATTCACTATTGAATATATGCTCTTTCTCCCAATCTAGCAAAAATAAGTTGGCAAACATGGGGGCGCATGCCGCCCCCATCGCTACCCCCTTACATTGCCTGTAGTATTCTCCTTCAAAGTACACATAGTTATGTTTCAATACTATGTCTACAAATTCCAATATTAGATTTTTCCTGTCCTGGTCAGTAGCTCCATCCTCATCTATACTGTTACTAAATCTACTTAAACCTTCCTCTATGGGAATACTGGAGAATAGATCTACCACATCTATGGTCACCAGGATAATACCAGACTTGCACAAGTTCGGTGTCAGTCGTCTCAAAAAATCCCATGAGTCTTTTAATAAATGGTTGACTCTGTTGTAACTTGATTTCAGCCATTTGTCCACTACTTTACCAAACACAAAAGTTTTGGATTTGTTTCCTGAGATGATCGGGCGGAAGGGAGGATCTAATACATTTTTGTGTACTTTTGGGATACCTACAATAGTACTAATAATGGGGTCTTTTACTTTTAAGTAGTTGTATAGATCTAATTCTATCCTTTCTTCAATGAGCAAATCTTCTAAAAACAAGTCTATTTTGTGGTATCCTATATTGACTTCGTTAATAGATGAGATGTCATAGTTACCTGAGTTAATTAATATCATATTGATCTTATTATTATACTCAGTAGTATCATATATTACAGTTCCCCCACCTTTATCAGGCTTCATGATTCGTAATTTATTGTTAGTCTTCAGATCTTCCAATAACTTGTACTGCTGGTAGTTGAGATTGTATGTTATCTTATTCTTTCTACAAATATTGAAATAAGCAAATATTTCATCTATAACTAACTTCTCGTATATAGCCAATAAATTGTTTAGTGGGGGAGTATATGTACTTCTAACACGAAACTCTCTGTTGTAACTATAAGGTTTGTTCCTGTATAGTAGTTCTAAATTCAATTTTCTTATATATTTTTTGAAATCTATTATACTTCCAACTACATTAAATTTTTTGTATGGAATGAATTTCATCCCTTTAGCAAACAGTTCGAAATGTTCTTTCTTAATAACAATATTAGTGTAGTTAAAAATATTGTATTCTCCTAAGCTGTAATGTACCTCATTATGCTTTAAAATGTTCTGTCCAACTTCCTTCCTGGTTGTCTTCAACTGACATATGGGTGTCCTTCTTTCTGTTCCCTCCACCTGTGAATCCTTATGAAAAATCAAGTATGGGGGTTCTGAAGATAGTGCTTGTAATTTGGAAATCCTTCTGGCGGAGGTAATAGTTATGAGAAAAATAGTCTTCCATGAAAGAAACTTTAAGAGACATGTAGCCACCGGTTCAAAGGGGAAAGTACCAAAGACCGCAAAACTGAAGAAAGATCCCAAGGAGCTAGAGTGTTTTTAAATGAATGTTTCAACCACAAGGCTGCCTTCATGAACACTTTATACAAACTATGGAAAATTAGTGAATGGTCTTCAAAGCCAGTGTGGAAATTGGAAATAACAAGTAGTTGGACCTTAATAAAGGCAGATGCTCCTTGACCAAAAAGCATAGCTAAAAACTCCAACACCTTTTCAACTGGTATGGAAAAGGGGTTGAGACCATTACTGTACACCCAAATAGAAAACCTTTTCCACTTGCTGTGGTAAAGTTTCCTGGTGGAAGTTCTATGGGAAGGCAGAACATTTTTTGGACTGGGGAAGATAAATTTTTCTGCCTGGCGACTAACGGAATTGGAGGAGCCAAGCTGTAAGCTTGAGGTTCTGAAGACTGGGATGCACCAGTCCTTGTGGATGGAACAGAAAATCCTAAACTGGGTCCAGAATCCATGGACAGGGAATTAGATGAGGCCACAGAAAGGGGAACCAGACTTGTTGAGGCCAGAACGGCGCAATGAGAATCACCTTGCTTCTTAGCCTGCTGGCTTTCTTTAAGAAGAGAGGAATCAGTGGGAAGGAGGCAAAGGCATACAGAAGTCCCGAGGGCCAGTCATGAAGGAGAGCATCTCTCAGGGACTCCATATGCAAAAATAGGTAACAATTTGTCTATTTTGTCACTAGAAACACGCCATCATCAAACCTACCCATACTGAAAATGGCAATATAAGGTGGCCTATTTCATCACAGAGCTGCATTTAAATCTTTATATATATATATATATATATATATATATATATATATATATATATATATATATATATATATAGATTCACTTCATAACATTGAAATATCAAAATACTGAAACTCAAAACACTGAAACCAAAATACTGAAAGCTCAAAATACTGAATACTCAAAATACTGAAACTCAAAATACTGAAAACACATATTATGCGTAAACTCAGCTTAAACAACATAAATCATAACAATTTCTACCAAATATATGCAGGGGGGCAAGCCCCCCTGCACCCCCCTGCTAATTAAATATATCAACTCCAAGATTGCACATAGTGTAGTTAAGTGCAATCTTGGAGTAGATATATATAATTAGCAGGGGGTGTGTGGGGCGCAGCCCCCCATGTGGGGGGTGCAGGGGGGCTTGCCCACCTGCATATATTTGGTAGAAATTGCTATGATTTATGTTGTTTAAGCTGAGTTTACGCATAATATGTGTTTTCAGTATTTTGAGTTTCAGTATTTTGAGTATTCAGTATTTTGAGCTTTCAGTATTTTGGTCTTCAGTATTATGAAGTTTTGTCATTTTCAGTATTA
Source organism: Protopterus annectens (assembly GCF_019279795.1). Lineage (NCBI taxonomy): Eukaryota > Metazoa > Chordata > Ceratodontiformes > Protopteridae > Protopterus > Protopterus annectens. The sequence goes on along the minus strand of NC_056737.1, from coordinate 1,832,771,062 downwards.
TGAAGTTTCAGTGTTATGAAGTGAATCCATATATATATATATATATATATATATATATATATATATATATATATATATATATATATATATATATATATATAAAAGTAAGCTTTATTAAACTTATTTACAGTTTTCTGTTATCACAAAATAAATATCAAGATTTAAATATCACTCATGAAGAATTTTTTTAGCATGATAACAGTCGCATAACAGGATTGTTAGTATCAAACTTACTACACTATATGGTTAGGCCTCTACAACTGAATTTGAGAAGTGAAAAAGAAATCACAAACTTCATAAATGCAGTGATAAAAACAAATGAAGGTCTGAGGTATTTTTGTCAGTCCAACCATTTTTGTCTAATCAGTGAATGGTAGTCAATGCTCCTTAGGAATGATATGTAGAAATATTTTGGCCATTAATAGTATCAGGTTTTCTTGCAAGGGCAATTGTGCTGTTTTCCATCTTTTTATAATACATTTTTTGGTTGCTAACACTATTACATTTCACATCCAAACGTAAACTCATTTATGTACCACATTAAGTGTTTTCATCCCACAAAGGGACTTCAGTCAGAATGAAAAAACAGAGCAAATACATAGGAGCCTTATATACTCTTGAAACCCCACCTACTTAATTGAAGAAGTTAAACTAATTTAATTAGTTTAACGTGTTTCAAGTGTATATAAGGTGCCTACGTATTTGCTCTGTTTTCTTTTTTCATTCTGATGAAGTGTCTTTGCCGAACAAAATTGTCTAATGTGGGTTAATTAAAGATGAATTCTTTTAAGAGAGTATTTTTGCAGTCCATTTCCTGTGGTTCAGGTGAATTTTTGTGGTTTATTTTGTTCATCCTAAAGTAAGTGGTGCCAAAATAAAAGTTATAAAGATCACCTAAGAGAAAAACCTGTCTGGCCAAATGGTTTCATACATTAACTGTATATGGCACTTAAAATCTTCTAATGCCTGGCATTCCCAAAAAAAATGAATAGCTGTGTAAAATCTTACCATAATCATAAATGCCCTTCTCTTCCATATTGCAGTATTCTTACTGTGGGATCCTCTGCCTCAGGTGACCCAAATGTCTGACTCCTTTGCAAAAGCTTAAGCCTGGTTGCTGCCAGGTATGTGGGACGTCACACGTAGGGCCATAAACCAGGGACCTTAAATGTGATATCTGCACACACAGACCTCAGAACCAACTCCCCAGGTAGACAATAGTCTAAGGAAAACCAAAAGGATGCTATCTAGACATGGTAAATGTAATGAAGGGGTTAGGTGGGTGGAAAAGAATATTGCAACATGGAAGAGAAGGACGTCTATGGTTATGTTAAGATTTTACACAACTATTCTATGTCCTTCTATTCCCATGTTGCAGTATTCTTACTTTGGGAGAGTACCACAGCTCAAGAAGAAGGAAGGATAGTGGAAGAAGTTGCATATTTCAGGAATCCATGCAGGATTGCCCTTGCAAGTCCTAACCTGGCTCTGGAGACGTGGTCCAAATTGTAATGTTTGGTGAAGGGATGCACAGAGGACCATGTGGCTGCCTCAGGAATGGTAGTTGTGTCCAGGCCTTTGAGGAAGGCCCCAGAAGAGGTCACAGCTCTTGTAGAGTGTGCCTTAACCCCATAAGGTAAGTCTTTTCCATGGTAAGAGTAGCAGAAGGAGAGAGTTTTTCTTACCCAGGAGGAAATTGTTTGTTTGGATTACACCTTGCCCAGGGCCCTGGGGTGGGAGGGCACAAAGAGCTGATTGGACTTCCTGATAGCTTTGGTTTTGTCCAGATAGAACCTTAATTGTCTGTGGAAATCAAGGGATGTCATTCTGTGGGGAGGGAAAGAAGGTGGGTAAGTGGATAGACTGATTGAGGGACAGCTCAGTGACCACTTTGTTTATCACCCATAGGGTTAAGCAGAGCATCTCCAGGTGTGGATGAATTTGAGATCCCTTCTGTTGTGTGAGCAGGTCCACCATGTGAGACAACGTGTGGTGATTGCGCTTGGCAAGAGATTGGAGAAGGGGGAACCAATGCTGTTTTGGCCAATAGAAAGTCACCAGCAAGATTTTTGGCTTGCCACTCTTGATTTTCAGGAGGACTTTCTGAATGAGTGGGAAGGCATAAAGGAACATTCCCTTCCAAGAGATGGAGAAGGCGTCCACTCTCCAGGCTAGTGAGGAGGGATCCTTGGAGCAGAAAAGCTGCAATTGTCTGTTCATGGGGGAGGCAAATAGATCTATTTGAGGTGTGCCCCATTGGTGGACAATGTCTAAGAACACCTCTCTGTGCAACATCCACTCATGATGCAGAGAGAATGATCTGCTGAGGACATCCATCTGATTGTTGTCCTGAGATGGAATATAAACTGCCTGCAGTGATATGTTGTTCTGAGAGGTTAATACCCATGCCTGCATTGCTAGCCTGCACAGCAGGTAAGACCTGATCCCCCCCCCGTTTGTTGATATACCACATCACAGTTGTCTGTGAAGATTTGTATGGCTCCTGGTTGCATGAGAGGGAGAAAGGCCTGCAGGGCTAGTTGGACCGCAGTCATCTCCCTTATGTTGATATGCTTTTTCTGGAGGGAGGACTCCCATACGGCCTGCACCTTGAGGCCATTCATAGTTGCTCCCCACCCTAGGTCGTAGGCATCTGTGTGCATGGATTGTATTGGACTGGTGGGTTGCAGGGGTAGGCCTGGGTTCTGTTCTACTTGCTGGAACCACCAACTCAATCCTGTTTTCAAGCATGGTAAGAATGGTACCTGAAAGTCGAGGGGATGGCTATGTTGTGACCACACATTTTTCAGGTACTACTGGAACTTCCTCATGTGCAGCCTGGCAAGTGACAGCATAGGAATTGTGGCTGCCACGAGGCCTAGGAAGCACATGAACTGCCTGGCTGAGAGGTGGGTGACCAGGAGGAGATCCTGGAAGTGGTTGACTAGGGAGGATACCTTGTCCTGAGGAAGGAAGGCCTTCATCAAGTCGGTCCTTATTCTACAGCCCAGGAAATTTTGTCCTGTGCTGGAGTGAGGGCTGATTTTGCTAGGTTGAGGGTGAATCCCAATCTCTGGAGCAGGGACATGGAGAATAGAAGGTGATTTCTGAGGGTGACTTCCTCTTCTGCTAAAGTGAGGATGTCATCTAGGTATGGGTAGATTTGAATGCCCTTTGTTCTGCAGTAGGCTACTGCTGGGGCTAGGCACTTTGTGAAGATCCTTTGTGCAGTGGATAAACCAAACGTCAAGGCAGTAAATTGAAAGTGTGAAGAGGGTCCAGCAAAACACAAATACTTCCTGTAGTTTGGGAGGATGGGAATATGGCAGTATGCCTCCTTCAGGTCCAAAGTGGCCATGAAAGCTTTGGGTGGCAATAGTGGAAGAATGCTTTACAGAGATTGCATTCTGAAGGATGGGACCTTCAGAAAGAGGTTTAGTAAGGATAGATCTAAGATGGGCCTCCAAGAGCTGTCCTTTTTTGGCACAAGGAATAACCTGGAGTAACATTCTCTCTTTTCTTGCCCTGGGGGATGGCTTCTATGGTTCCCTGGGCAAGTAGTTCTTAGATAACCTAAGGGATTAGATGAAGCTGGTTTTTGGGAGGGAAAGGGATGCCTTGTAGCATGGGCTTTTCCTGCCAGGACATGAAGTATCCTTTTTACACTATTGCCAGAACCCATCGATCTGAAGTGATTTTTTTTTCCAGAGGGAAAGACAGTGAGAGAGGCGGGATGAGAGGGGAAGATGACTGAGGCAGTCACGCATTGTTATTTTTGTCTTGAAAGGGCTGCCTGATGGGAGGCTCTGGAGGAGATGTCATTGTGGAGGGAGTCTTCCTGGGCCCTTTTCTATGTCTGTAAGAGGTACAGGAGGCTGCAGCAGGGGCTCTTCTGACAAAGGAAGTTTTTGCAGGGTAATTCCTGTAATATTTAGGAAATGGTAAGACCAGTAAATGTTTTAGGTTCTAGAACTCATTACTTTTTTTCCTGGAGGCTTTTAAACAGTTCAGCAGACTGTTTGCCAACAGAAATTTGTTGTCCAGAGGTGCGTCCAATATCTTGGTTTTAAATTTTTCAGGAAGGGGCTGTAGCCTAAGCCAAGAATATCTGCACAGAGCAGAAGCTGAAGCTGCAGACCTAGTAGAGGCCTCAGCTGCATCAAAGCTGCACTTTATGGAGTGTCTGGCAACCTGAGATGCCAAGGACAGCTTGGATGCTACCTGATATTTTTCTGGCATGGAAGAGAGCAAGGAGGAGGCCTGTGAGACCAGATCTAAGGCATATTTGACTAAGTGGGTTTGGTAATTGATAGCTCTAAAGGCTAGTGTAGAAGAGGTATATATATTTTTACCCAGTTTGTCCATGACCTTGCTGTCCTTGTCTGATGATAAGAGGAAGGAAGGAAGGTAAGTGTCTGGACTGTTTGACAGGCACCACTGCAGTGTTTGTCAGGAGCTTTGTGAAGAATTTGTGGTCATCATGGACCTTATAAAAGCAGTCAGGCCTTTTGGGAGCTGGTGGTTGTGATTTTGGTGTCTTAGATGCAGATGCAAAAGCATCCAGGTAGGCTGGAATCACAGGAGGGATAGCCAAGGGGGAGGGTGATTCCACCTGGAGTAACTCAAAATACCATTTTGGGACTTCTGTCATCTGAGTAGCATCCCACTTGAAGTACTCCCTCATCTTAGTTATTGTTTCCCCAAAGGTAATGTCTTCAGGGGGGAGAGTCTCCCTCTAGGGAGTCCTCATCTGGGGAGTAGTAGGGGAAAGCTATCCGAGTGGAGTAGGTGACCGACTCATCACAGGATTAGGCACAGGAGTCTTCTTCCTTGGGTGTGTGAAGGAAGGATGGAAGCAGCTAAGGCTGGCCTGGGGATGAGGACAGGCAATGTGGCAGCTGTGGATGCTAAAGGCCTAAGAGCCATAAAGGCCTGCAGCAAAGAGGAGTGTCAGTCTGGTTGCTCCTCAGAGGAAACAGATAGGTGTATAGTTTTTTGTTTCCTTTTCAGAAGAGTTGATTTGGTGGAGACAGAGGGCCTAGTTTCAGGGGTCTGGCCTGTGGGTAAGGATTAAGATTCTTGGACCATGGATGGGTGTCTTGTGGAGCCTCATTCCCACTTCGACCTTGGCCGAAGCCGATGTTGGAACTTCCTCCGAGGACGTGCCTGCTGTGGCTTCTGAAGTGGCTTCCCCAAAGGTAGTCGCTGAAATCGCCTGTTCCAGCAAAAGTCCCTCAACTCCTAAATCGGTGGCTGATGGGACACCTGACAATGGAGGGGCAGAAGTGGTAGGCCTTACAACATTGGCCTTCTTTTTAGGTGGCTCCGCCTCGACAGCCGACTCCGGATCCATATGTAGGGCTAAGCATTTTAACCTCTGGTTCTCCAGATAAAGTTTTAGGGCTGCCAGCTGACTACAGAGAGTTTTCAGTATGAACAACTGCCAGATGCTACAGGTGGTGTGGTCGTGTTCCTGGCCTAAGCAGAACTAACAAAGTTCGTGAGTATCTTTGTGTGGAATTTGTCATCTGTACCTACATTTCCCCTTTCTAGCGGACATTGGCTAAAAGATAATAGCAATAACCAAAGCTCAAGCAAAAATAAAGGGTTTTCCCCAATGGGGTACTTATATTAAGACATCTTGAAATCAGCGGAGCAAAGCGATCGAACTGACTTTTGACTGTGGCAGAGAAGTGCTGAGGTCTGTGCATGCAAACATCACATTTAAGTCCCCTGGTTTATGGCCCTCCATGTGACATCCCACGCACCTGACAGCAACTAGGCTTAAGCTTTTGCATAGGAGCCGGACATTCGGGTTGCCTGAGGTGGAGGATCCCACGGTAAGAATACTGCAATGTGGGAACAGAAGGACATATATGGGCTATTCTCCAACTACATTTGCCTTGCATCTCCAGAAACTGACTGAGGTGTTGGGGAAAATTCTATTGATCATAACTGGAGTGTAAAAGTACTTGAACTGACATTTCCAACCATAGAATCTACATTTCTGAGCCTTAGAATCGAGCTAAGGAATTAGTAAAATTTATATCCAGGCTACTTTGCCTATCTGGATAGTACAATCTCTTTGCCACATCAGTCTATATTTATCCATATAACACGTTTTTGGAGTAATCAAAACATCATATATTAAACTAATCATTCCCTTACTATCCCTATTACCTGTTCTTGTTTCTAATATCCAGTTAACCCACCTTGGCCTATTTCTTTTATTTACTTTATATGTTCTTTTCATTTTCAGTTTATTTGCCAAAGTAGTGTAGAGTTCTTTTCACTTGTGAGGGAGAAGGAATCTTCTGCTTATATCTTCCCAGGAATATGTGATCAACTATTATCTGTTCCCCAAGACAAGAGCTTAGGAAAAGTTGTTGAGCTTTGTAATTATTATAACTGACCAAGGTTCCCAGTTCCTTCATTTTCAGATGGGAAGTAAAATCCTCTAATCGTTCTCTTGTTGTTGCCCTAATAAAGCCTTCTTTAGCTATGTCCAAAACAGATCTTAGCATCCTAGCATAATGGGAAGGATAACTGGTTTAATATCACATATGTGTTCAGATATCTTTGGGATCTCCTATACAATCAGCTAGCAACTGTTACCCCCCACCTTCCTTTACAAGTAATAGCAACTCACCAAACATCTTTATTCTGGTAGCCAATCTATGCAGCTCTAAGTCAGGTAGACCAATATCACCCTGGAAGGAAGGGGAGCAATATGATCCCAGGCTATTCTTGGTCTTTCATCTGTCACTATAAACTCTATTAGGGAATATCTCAGACTTTTACAGAATGTAGCCAGATGTAGGAGTGCAAAAATTTGCCACACATACAATACCAATGGTGGGATGTACTATGCCACCACTTGTACTCTTTGAAGCATGTCAATATGTAAGTGTTTACATAAAGTGCAGTAGTTTGTGAGTCTCCCAATTATTTTTCTGTATGTTGTTGAGAGAGGTTCCTGGAGTGTAGCACCAACTTGCAACCCTAGGTAAATAATAGCTTCTCTGTTATTAAGATAAAGGAATTCCCTAAGGAAATTATTTAAGAACCAACCAGCAGAATGTGAGCAGTCCAAAGGACACCAAGTTTATTGAAGTTAAGCACTTTCCTCTCTATTACAGAGACTTCCTCAGAAGTGAGTGCTAAATAAATTATTTGTCAGATCATAATGTACTCTCAGCGCTTTAGTTTTGTCAGAGTTAATTTTGTATCCCAAAAGGCAGCTATAGTAGTGCAACTTTTGAAAGTAACAGACTAAATCCTTTTCCGGCTCAGTGAGAAATATCAGCAAGTCATTAGTGTATAGGAATAATTTACAGGTAGTCTTCTAAATCCATTGATAGAGGATGGTCTTATTTGGACAGCTCTTCTTCTTCTTCTTTCGGCTGCTCCCATTAGGGGTCGCCACAGCAGATCAACTGTTTCCATTTCCTCCTGTCCTTTGCATCTTGCTCTGTCACACCAACCACCTGCATATCCTCTCTCACCACATCCATAAACCTTATCTTAGGCCTTCCTCTTTTTCCTGTTACCTGGCAGCTTCATCCTTAGCATCTTTTTCCCAATATACTCTACATCCCTCCTCAGCACATGTCCAAACCAACGTAATCTTGCCTCTCTGGCTTTGTCTCCAAATCTTCCAACCTGGGCTGACCCTCTAATATACTTATTCCTAATACTGTCCATCCTCGTCACACCCAGTGCAAATCTTAACATCTTCAACTCTGCCACGTCAAGCTCTGACTTCTGCCTTTTTGTCAATGCCACTGTCTCCAACCCGTATAACATAGCTGGTCTCACTACCCTCTTGTAGACCTTCCCTTTCACTCTTACTGATACTCGTCTGTCACAAATTACTCCTGACACTCTTCTCCACCCACTCCATCCTGCCTGTACTCTCTTCTTCACCTCTCTTCCACACTCACCATTACTCTGAACTGTTGATCCCAAGTCCTTAAACTCATTCACCTTTGCCACCTCTACTCCCTGCATCCTCACCATTCCTCTATCCTTCCTCTCATTCACACACATATATTCTGTCTTGGTCCTGCTGACCTTCATTCCTCTTCTCTCTAGAGCATATCTCCACCTCTCCAGGGTCTCCTCCACCTGCTCCCTACTCTCACTACAGATCACAATGTCATCTGCAAACATCATAGTCCACTGGGACTCCTGTCTGATCTCGTCTGTCAACCTGTCCATCACCATTGCAAATAAGAAAGGGCTCAGAGCTGATCCTTGATTAATCCCACCTCCACCTTAAACGTATCCGTCACTCCTACCGCAGACCTCACCGCTGTCACACTACCCTCGTACATATCTTGTACCACTCTTACATACTTCTCTGACACTCCCGACTTTCTCATACAATACCACAACTCCTCTCTAGGCACCCTGTCATATGCTTTCTCTAAATCCTCAAAGACACAATGCAACTCCTTCTGACCTTCTCTGTACTTCTCCATCAACACTCTCAGAGCAAACATCGCATCTGTAGTGCTCTTTCCTGGCATGAAACCATACTGCTGATCACTGATCATCACCTCCCTTCTTAACCTAGCTTCCACTACTCTTTCCCATAACTTCATGCTGTGACTGATCAGTTTAATCCCTCTGTAGTTACTACAGCTCTGCACATCACCCTTATTCTTAAAAATCGGTACCAAAACACTTTTTCTCCATTCCTCAGGCATCCTTTCACTTTCCAAGATTTCATTAAACAATCTAGTTAAAAACTCCACTGCCATTTCACCTAAACACCTCCATGCTTCTACAGGTATGTCATCTGGACCAACAGCCTTTTCGTTCTTCATCCTTTTATAGTTGCTGAAGCATTCATGTAAAGCTTTTGCTACAACTAACAAGCTCTAAGGAAAAGTTTAAGTGATGAAGCAGGATCCATAGGAAATCCCATCTTACTTGTTCAAATGTGTTTTTTTTCCATCTAAACTGGCCAACAGTAAAAACTGTGATATTGAAGCTGCCTTGTCAGGCATTAAGGTTATTCTAATCAAGTTGTCAAAAGTTATCCTGCCTTTAAAAAGTCCCTTTTGATCAGTCTATAATTCCTGCAAGGAACATAGCTAACCTATATGCTAGTAATGTCATAAAAAGTTTACAGTCATGATTGAGTATAGAGATAAGTCAATATGTGGAGAGGAGCTGCTCTTTCCTGATTTAGGAATTACAGATAATACTGCTTCTGCCCAAGAACTTGGAGGAGGGGCTCTGTTTTACAAATCCACATTGCCTAGGTCAACAAATGCTTTTAGAAAGTCATGTCTTCCCAACTTATATACCTCTATAGGTATCCCATCTCGACTTGGATTTTTTCTCACTGGACCTCTATCCAAAGCATACCCTAACCTCCTGAAATGTAAAGGCTGCAACAAGAGGGTCACAGTTTGTGTAAAGATAGAGCCTATAAATAGTCAGAAATTTCCTAAAGTGAGGAAACTCTTTCCCCTTTATATGACTAAAGACAAGTGTAGTAGTCCGTAAAAGCTTTCATAATTTCTTGTGGGGGTGGTGACTAATTCATGTGAGTATGGATGCCGGATCTGGTTTACTTATCTTTCTACCCCATTTTCTAAGTCTCAGGGACAGGAATTGGTTACCTTTAGGAGAGTTATCAAAATACTTTATCTTAAGGGCTAGGAATGCCTGCTTAGTTTTGTATGTGTTTTCTAGGTAAACAGGCCCTCTAACTTCCTTCTCAATGTTTTAATCCATATGTCACTTCCCACAATCCCTTTCTCAAAGTCCTTTTGAGCCTTAAGGAGATCTTGCTTAAGATCTATTTGTTTTCACCTCTACCATATGATTCCACAGATATGTTATTAATTAATGTTTACCATGCTCCCACGTGTAACCTATCCTATAAAAGGGGATTTTTTGCAAAACCCTGGTTACTGGGGAAAAAAATCAAAGCTACCTGTTCTTTGAACTTCTCAGCATCACATAAAAACTTCACCTTCCAGTGTCTCAGCTGGTACTCATAAGTCAAATACAAGTTCAACATCATTGGGACATGGTCCAAAATAGAAATAAGGAAAATAGTGCTTAGCACATGTATATGCATTCCCTAGCAATGTAAAACTTGCCAATGCATGAATATGTCTGTTGTCTTGGGGAATACTATGTACAGGCATTTTAACTGTTAATATTAAGGGTGAAAGGATCTCTCATCTCCAGAAGTTCTGTAAACTTTTTCAGATATTTCCCTGCTGGGAGTGTAAAATCTTTTCTTGGGCCTTCTGAGACTTCTGAAGGTGAAGTTATTACATTCAAATCTCCCACCCAGATTACAAGACCCATTTGCAATGTCATCCATTGTCTCACTAACAGGATTATTTCCGATGGTGGTTGTCCTGGGGAGAGATATACATTAATTAAAATGATCAATACATCCAATATAAACCCTTTAAGTAAATGAAATCTTCCCCTGTTCATCTGCTATACTATCATATTGAAAAGGGACATCTTTCCTAATTAAAGTGACCACTCCCCTCTTTCTAGACATCGGACAAAATGAAAAGAAACAGAGTAGAGATCCTTTGCCAGGTCCTCATGCTCTCCATCTATTAAATGCATCTCCTACAGGCAAATGATGTGTGGTTTTAATGTGTAAAGGAAAGAAAAGATGTTTTTCTTCTTCCTCTCCTCACTAAGGCCATTTACATTCCAAGTGCATATGTTTAAACGTGTCACTGGAATAAACTACTATCTGTCTACATTTGTCAAGCTGCTGGCTTTGAAGCAGGTTATAAATATGATACATTATTGCTTTCTGAAAATTCCTATATGAATGTTCATCTAAGTACCTTAGGTTAGTCTCTTACATTTTTATTTTTGCTAAAAAAGAATATAAACACAGAACATTTTAAACAAGAACTTTAACATCAATAACAAAAAAATATATACAAAGTATATTCTATGCCAACATCTGAATTAGTCAAAATCAGGGACAGAGAGCAATGTCTATCACCCAATGAAGTCACAATTTTGTACTTCAAATCTGCAAAATAAAACATTCCAACCAAGATTGTGCAATAAAAAGTCTAAAAGATATTCCGCATGTTTCCCTTCCCCCTAAAAGTACAAAAAGAGAGGTCTAACAAATAAAAGGTCCATCCATGATAAGGCTTGCAATTTGAGACATCTTCATTAATTCTCCAGAAATTCAGAGCATCAGACATCAGTAAGTAATTGGAAAGAATTAAGTTTTTAATATAGAATTTCCTGCTTCTAGTGTAGTAATCTGCACTGCTTTCTCATTATCCTGCATATGCTTTTTGAGTTGAAAGCATAAGTCCATTGATCATCTTTGTTGCCACTGATCAGATGTGGACGGGAGTGCTCTCTTTGGCCCCACTTTCACTTGTTCCTGTATACTGATACCATCGCATGATTGTAAGAGCCTATGTATTGCATCCTTGGCAGACAAAAATGTAACTGAGCCCCCAGGCAGAGCTACTTTTTAATAGATAGGGAAGTGAAGCATGCATTTCCACTTCTGTAGTTTATAGATGTTCATGGTCAAGCAAAACTGTGCTCTGCATAGTAATCTTACTCTATGTATACCCTCAATTCACCCACCAACAATTCCTTCTTTGGCTTCCATATCCACTATAATACCCTTTCTTTACAAGCATAACTCAAGAATCTCATAATAATTGGATGAGGGAAACATGCACTGGGGAAGAGCAGCTCAGTGTGCTCTTTCCAATATAATGTCCTGCAGTGCTATATTTGTCCACTCACACAGTTTAACAGCAACAGATTTGGCACAGTTTGTTCTCTTTAGTCTTTCTGGTACGCCTAATAAATGTATGTTCTTCCCATGGCTTCTATCTTCAAAGTCTGTCAACTTTCTTTCCATCAGTTTGATTTCAGCTCCAGCATGTTGCATTCTCTGTTACAGGTCATTTAGATCGGTCTCATGTGAGGGATGCAGATCCACACAAGGCATCAAACCCCCAGTCCAATTTAGCTGCTTATTCAGCACAGACCACAGTTATTTTCTGAATTTCGGACAAGAGGGGATCACCTTTACTGCTAACAGAGTCCATTTCATCAGTGTAGGAGCTGGAAGGCAAATCTAATCAGCAAGAATCTTCTGTTCTGGTTTTCAGTTCACTTGGTTGGTTAGAAGATGCTGCAATTGCTTTGTTTTTAGCTTTATTTTTTATGTTAAGATATGAAAGCAGCTTGCTGCAATGTTTAAAAAAGGGTCTATATTAGCACAACGAAAACTTGACTTCCGCAAATGCAGTTTGAGCGACACAGAAAGTGCAAAAACCACAAATTTCGAAACTGTAAAATAAAAAACCTACCAGACAAAAACTGTAACTGTTTTATGCAGTGTGGCAAGCCCCCCTGCACCCCCACACCCCCGCCACTTAAATATACCAACTCCAAGATCACACTCCATTGAAGTAAAGGGAAGAATTCCATACAGCGATCTCTGTTCATTCTTGCGATATTTCAAATATTCGCATTTTCTGTGTCGCTCAAACTGGATTCGCGCAATTCAGTTTTTGGTGTGCTAATATAGACCCTAAGAGAGTATGCTTTAGTTCTGAGGAGCTATATGATAAACTTACAGACGTAAGTCTCTCTTACTTTGGGGGATAGGTGCAGAGATTAAAAATCAAACTGTCTTCACCATCTTGAAGGAAATGGAAGTCCTGCATTTAAATCTTCAAGAGTATAATAGGAGTACTGGATGCATTTTCTGCCTAATTATCAAAGTGTAATCTCCTGAAAAGTTTTACAAAGAATTGTGAAAGGAAAGCTGTCATATGGCCTTTTATATATAACTTCCAAATGCAGGGTTTTATAGGTATTTGACAATGACAGTCTGTCATGTTGCATTAAACTCAGTTTCTTTCTTTTTTTAATTTTTATCAAAGAAGTAAACTCTCTGCAAGTAGGACCCAGGTGCAAGGCAGGAAACAGCATAAGTGGAAAAAATTGACAGCACCAAATGCAGTGTAATTCAACAAAATAAGGCTAATAAGTTAAATACATAAGTATTTATTAGATATAACAAACAACCCAGACCGGTTTCAGCCAACAGGCTTTCCTCAGTGGGAATGAAAGTAATAGCAAATAAGAAGTGACACATATATATATATATATATATATATATATATATATATAGCATGAGTCATCCAATACGATTCTTCCCAAAGTGACCTTCCCAACATTCAAATTGTTTCCTGTATGGAAAATAAAAGGAGAATATAAAAGTTATACAATAAATCAACCACATAGTTACTGTCCATTGTGATTAGTAAAAATTAAAATAAACATATAATATTGTTATAAATGATAATTTAAACCAGGTGAAAACAAAGCACCCAGTTTAATGATCCAATGCTTCTCTTTTTTAGTGAGAATTGAATGCCATCCTTCTTTACTGGATCTATCACCAAGAATTCTGTCTATGATGCTGAACTGGAATTTGGCTGAGTTGTATTGTATACAATGTCTAAATAGGGCATTGATCTCCCTCTTGGTTCGTATGTCACTACGGTGCTCCGACATGCGTAATCAGAGTGGTCGTGATGTCTGTCCAACATAAAATGAGCAACATATACATGTTGCAAGGTACACCACCCAATCTCTGTTACAACTGCCAAAGAATTTCATGCCAAAAATCCTGTCAGTGTTTTTGCTGGTAAACTGTTTCGATGTAAAAATATATGGACATGAACAGTGACCACATTGGTAGGTACCCCATAGTTTGTCACCTGTCATGGTAAGTTGATGGCTTATTGCTCCAGCCGAACTGACCCTTTTAAAATGTGAAAAAAATGAACCAAGTGTCCTTCCTCTCCTGTATCCATACTTACATGCATCACCAATCCAGGGTGTAAGCTCCTCATTTGCAGTAAGAATGTTCCAGTGTTTGGACATAACATTCCTAATTAGGTTGATGTTGCGTCCAAATGTTGTGATAAACCAGATAGATTCATCCTGTTCAATCTGAGTCTTATCATGGTATCTAAGGAGGGAGGTTCTTGGTAGAATTGATAGCAATTTGTTGGGCACCCCGGTTGTCAGGGTCCTTGTAACCCCTAGCTCTAAACCTGTTGGCCAGATCCTGTTGGGATTCTTCATAATCTTTTTCTGAGGTACAAATTCTACAAATCCGGAGGAACTGAGATTTGGGTATGTTTCGGATGATGTGGTTTGGATGCATGCTCGTTGCATGTAGTAAGTTGTTGTACTGGGGGTATTTAAGAAAAGTTTTACTTTGTAGAGTGTCATCTGGATTTCTGGTTATGGTCACATCCAGAAAGTTAATTTCATTTTTGTCATGAGTAGAAGTAAATTCAATACCCATTTGTTCTTGTTGGGGTATAATACAAATTCTGCCAAATAATCATCAGAACACTAAACCAACCAACAATCATCCAAATATCTACACCAAATATCAAGTTCCTCAAGATATAAGTTGTGTGTGGCGTCATAAATGAGATGTTCCTCAAACAGCTCTGTATATATGGGAGCAAAAGTCGCTCCCATAGCGGTGCCTTTGAGCTGCCAATAGCATTCTCCCTGAAAATAGAAAACATTTTTGTTGAGAACATGTTCAGCCATGCAGACCAAAAGTGTGTTAAAGCCTATGGGATAGAGATGGGCTCTGTCTAACCAAAACTCAAGGGCTTCCAATCCAGCCCAATGTGGTATGTTGGTGTATAGAGCCTTGACATCCAGGGTGCAGAGTAGCCAGTCAGTTTCTAGTTGATTGTCAGCAATGATGTGTAAAAATTGTGTGATGTCCTGTATTCTGGCACGAATCAGACTTAGTAGTGGTTTAAGATACAATGTGAGGAACTCAGATAATGGTTCCGTCAATGAACCCAGCCCAGATACAATAGGTCTTCCAGGAGGTTTGTTAAGGCATTTGTGTATCTTGGGTAGCAGGTATAATGTCTGTTTTTGTGGATCCTGGACCATCAGATGTGTCTTCACTGAGCGACTTTTGCTCCCATATATACAGAGCTGTTTGAGGAACATCTCATTTATGACTCCGCACACAACTTATATCTTGGGGAACTTGATATTTGGTGTAGATATTTGGACGACTGTTGGTTGGTTTGGCGTTCTGATGAGGATTATTTGGCAGAATTTGTATTATACCTCAACCAGAACAAATGGGGTATTGAATTTACTTCTACTCATGACAAAAACGAAATTAACTTTCTGGATGTGACCATAACCAAAAATCCAGATGGCACTCTACAAAGTAAAACTTTTCGTAAATACCCCCAGATGTAGGAATTTAAGTGTATGTGTGTGGTTGCTGTTTGTTTGATGTGCTTGTGTTGTGTGTATGTGTTTCGGAGCAGCAAATTTTTTCCATGGGAAAATATTTGCTGTTCTGAATGTTCGATAGTTTCATGTTTAGATGTTTTGGGGCCGATGAAATAGCATTCGCTATTTTCATCTTTCGATAACGTAATATAAACATGAATCTTCTACTTATATCTTCCCAGGAATATGTGATCAACTATTATCTGTTTCCCAAAACAAGAGCTTAGGAAAAGTTGTTGAGCTTTGTAATTATAACTGACCAGAGGTCCCAGTTCCTCCAATTCCAGATGGGAAGTAAAATCCTCTATCCATTCTCTTGTGGGTGTCCTATGAAAGCCATTTCTAAGTCAAAGTATGATTAAAGTTCATGAAATTAGTACTGTTTCAATCTCTGATGTTATAAGTGTTCTTCGCAGCATCCGCAATGCACCCAGTCATATGGAGTTACATGTATCGGTAACATATCCAAGTACAATTGTAAATTTGTTTTTATAAGACCCATTGCTCCTGCTACTATTGGAACTGCCTGGGTATCCTTCTTACACATTGTCTTCATCTCTGCGGGCAAATACTAGTATTTTATGACTTTGTATCTCTCTGTACATAAGACACTGCAGTCACTAGGTGTAGCAATTTCAGAGATCAATGCTACCTTTGTCTTCTTTTTATGAACTACTATATCTGGTTTTCTCGCTTCGATTTTTTGAACTGTTGGTAATGGGTGATCCCATGCGATATAAACTTTATCATTTTCTATAATGCTTTGTGGCTCGTTTCCAGTGTTTTTCAGCTACCTCAATATTATGTTTGCAGAATCTGCACTGCAACCATCTTGCCACATTATTATGCCTTTTAGTGAGCAGTCCTTCTGCCATTAGTATATCACAACCAGCAACAAGATGTGCAGCTGTTTCAATTCTGTTTTACAGAAGCTACATTGCAATGTTTCTCCCACATGTTCAATAAACTTTGTAAACCAATGTGCACATAATCCACTATCTTAGGCCGTCAGTATTAACCTTTCATCTCTTGGTTTGGATTCGCCTCTCCTTAACCATTCCTGCATTTGATCCTGATCAACATAAGGTTGTTCCAGTTTTCTATAATTGCAACTATATTTATGCATTTTCCATACTTCTTGCCTTCTCATCTGATCCTTCACCTTATATTCTTGCTTTTTTTTGGCACATTCAGTTGCTGCCTGATTTTTATTTAATTCTGGTTTGATATCCATTCCCACTTGATGCCAAACTGTTTTTTCTAAACTAAGCAGAGAAGTCATCTTAGACTTGTTCTCCTCATGTTTCAAAACGTTAACTATATTTGGGTCTTGTGAGGTCAGCAGATTTGTATGCAGTCCCATGACTGCACATCTATACATGTAATCAATTTCAAGGAGGCTCATACCTCCTTCAGAATGGGGAATATATAATCTTGGTATGCATTGATTTTTACAAATCATTTGATGAGCATGAAGCATCCTTCTTCTTTTCCTATCAGCTATCCAGCACCTTTCGGGGCCAGTCAATCATTCTCCAAAACTGTAAGTTAGGACAGTAAGAGCAAATTGGTTTATAGCTTGGACTTTGTTCCTAGATTTCAATGCTGTTTTCAATATTAATTTACGTCTTCTAAAATATTCCTTACTAAGCTTTATTTTTATTTGTTCATGTTTTATTGTTGATCCTTCATCAATTCCCAAATGTTTACACACACCCTCTTGCTCAAGTTCTTTTATATCATATTCCTGTCCCAAACCAATGTTTTCTTGGTGGTGCAACCTTCCTGATTTTAAAGTTGCTTTTGCACATTTGTCGAGCCCAAATGACACTCTTATATTATCTGAAAAAGTTTTGACCACTTGCAGCTGTGCTTTCAGTTCCTCATCTGATCAACTAACATAAAGTTTTAAATCATTTACAAAAAAAAAGATGAGAAGTCTTTATACTTTGCTATTTTCTGGGAGCCAAGCTATAGCCATGACCTAATCTATTTAGTAGACAGTTCAATGGGTTAAGGCAAGACAAAAGAGCAGCAGTGACATAGTCACTCCGAAATATCCCCGTTTGAATTGTTATCCCTGGAATAATAATTTGTCCTTTACCATGGCTTAACTGCAAAGTGGTTTACCATTGTTTCATGGTCACTGTAATGTAATTGGTCAGTGTAGGGTGTATCTTATACATTTCTAAGCACTCTTTTATCCATGAATGTGAGATACTGTCAAATGCTTTTTTTGTAGTCTACCCATGCCATACTTCGATTCTTCCCCTTTTTGCAGTTCTCCATTATGACTTTATTAAAAACAAATGATCCTTTGTTCCATATGACTTTCTTTTATTACCCTTTTGTTTAACTGCCATGATTGAGTTTTCTTCTCAATTACTATAAACTCTGTCGTCATCAATTCCAGTGGCACTATTCTGTGCATGAGTACATGCTGATTAATATGCATCATGAATAACACTAGCATTCTGATAATGCAACTTTTAAAACCTACCATAGCCCATTCATAACCTTTTCCGTGCCTCCTTGAGTCTGCAAAGATAGACACACACGGAATGCACGCGCGTGCACACATACACGCATACACACACACACACACACACACACACACACACACACACACACACACACAGACATACCAAAAATACATACCTTTGCTTAACAAGCCCAGTGACCTCCCACTAGTAAAAAATAAAAAGTAAAAATAAAAAAGTGCTACAGTAATTGAAAACAGCATAACCGCACAATCACGAGCTGGAACTAGTGATATGCGAGTACATTAGTCCAGTTCTACCCAGAGCTGTACAGACATCTCACTAACCATTTGGTCAGTCATTCAGTGATGTCGTATGCCTGTTGGTTCTGAATAGAATGGATGGAAAAATACAGGAGACATGCAGAGTATAAGTAGTGGGGAGTAGCTGCTGCTAATTAATAAGAAAAAAGAATAAGTAAATAGACCTTTATATGCATTTTTTTGTTTACTTTTGAATGAGACACAGACAGAACAGGATATGAGTACTGCCCAGGTCCACACGGGTGGGGAAAGAGGAATAAAGAAGGTGAGGCCAGTCTAAACTTTTGTTTGGCAAATGGCTTGATGGTAGCCAGTATATGGTTCAGCAAGACAGTCACATGATCACATACAACAGTGGCCAATATGCTACTCAGGTAGATGTCTTCCTAGTAAGGAAACAGCACTGGGGTATAATCAGTGATTGCAAAGTCATCTCTAGTGAAACAGCCCACAGCATAAACCACTGGTTGCCACAATCAGCTGCAAACAGTGGTCAGAGAAGTCTCTAAGGTCAACAGAGACTAGACTGAAGACCTGAGGGTTGACTGGGGAGAAAGCTCAATAGTTCCAAGGAATTACTCAGTGCTCTACCACCTCAGGAAGAGGAAATAGGTGGAGATGAAAAAGAAAGACAGCACCTCAAAACAGCATGAGTGAGGACTACATAACAGATATGTGGCTGAATGGGGTATGGAAGTAAGGTACATAATGAAAGCTGGTGGTGGAATGCAAAAGACTAGAAAACCATCAAAAGAAAAGAGTGCAAGAAAAAATATGAGATAGAAAAGACAGACCAGACTAAGAAAGAATACTGCTTTGCAACAGCACAGAAAAAGGCATCAGAGACGTTCTACCAACTTCTGGAAAGTGACTCAGTAGATGTAACAAAGAAACTCTATCAAGTTGCAAGGCAAAGACAGAAGGTTAAAGTAGTCAGACCCTTTGTAAGGAATGCCAGCATCAACCTGCTCACCAACCCACAGGATATCAAAGGCAAATGGAAGGAGTGCTTTCAGTAGCTTATGAATGAAGAAAAACCCCACAGAAGCTGTACTACCCCATGGACAGCCTACAATGAAAGAAGAGGAGGAGCCCACCCTAGAAGAAGTAAGTAGAACACTACAGAAAATGAAGTCAGCGAAAGCAGCAGCTTCAGATGATGTCATGGAAGAGATGATCAAGAAGCTGGGTGAGATTGGGAGAAATGGCTCCTAGGGGTATTCAGAGCAATATGGAGAAAAAGGCATATCCCAGATGACTGGAGAATAAGCATACTAGTGCCAGTGTACAAGAACAAAAGGGGACATCCACAAATGTGGGCAGTTTAGAGGTATCAAACACCTGTCACACTATAAGAAAGTTCTGGAGAGGGTGATTGATAAGTATGCAGAGGAGTAAAAACTAAAATGGGAGATGAGCAGTTTGGATTCAGACCAGGATGCAGTACAACAGACCCAATGTTTGCAGTGAGGCAGCTAGTTGAGAAGAAGATAAAGATGAGGAAAGAATCCAGCTAACATTCCTACGCTTGGAGAAAGCATATGATAAGGTCACAAGAAAGCTGGTTTAGGCAGTTCTGTGGTGATTCAAAATTCTAGAAAAATTGGTAGAATTAGTGCAGACTTTGTACAAGGACCTAGTGATTCAAGTACGAACAGTGTTCTGTCTTATAGAAGGGTTCCCAGTGGGAGTGGGTGTGCATCAGGGTTCAGCTCTCAGCACACTGCTGTTCGTACTGATGACTACATTAGCAAACAGGTTGGAGGGATAGACCAATAAAACTGCTGTATATAGATGATGTGGTATAACAGGCAGGCTCTGAACAAGAACATCAGCAAATGATAGGAAAATGGAATGCAAAACTGAATGCATACATGATGAAACCAACTACAGATAAGACAGCTAAAATGGCAGCAAATGAAGGAAATCAGAAGAAGCGGAGTATTAAGATAGAAGGGAAAATAGTGGAACAGACAGGTTAACAATTTCAAGTATCTGGGAGGAGGGGGTTGAAGAAGCTTCCATGGGACCTGATAATATCCCAGGCTATATTCTGCACCATCTTCAGCAAGAACTAGCTTTTCCATTGAGCACTCTATTCAACCACAGCCTAAACACAAGCTTCATTCCAGCAGAGTGGAGAACCTCCATTGTCATCCCCTTGCACAAAGGTGGTGCCACTACTGACTCGGGAAACTATCGCCCCATTAGCTTGACAAGTCTGATCTGTAAAGCCATGGAGTATATTATTATGGATCTCATAAACAAGGACATAGGCAATCTCCAAACACTCAACCCCATCCAATTCGGATTCGTCAGGGGCAGATCTTGCCTACTGAACCTTGTTGACTTCTTTGAGACTGTCAGCAAGCCAGGGATGAGGGAATGTCAGTACATACAGCTTACCTTGACCTGGCAAGGCCTTTGATACAATCCCCCACTCGGGCATCATCGAAAAGCTAACACAACTTGATGTTAATCCCTATCTCATCAGATGGGTGGCCAACTGGCTCACAGATAGGACCCAAAAGGTGAAAATAGGCACCACCACCTCTGACAGCAAACCTGTCACTAATGGTGTTCCCCAGGGATCTGTCCTGGGACCCCTACTGTTTGGCATCTGCTTCTCAGAGGTCCACACAAAGACAAAGGGCCTGTGGCTGACCATGTCTGCGGGTGACTGTAAGTTGGATGCTGTCATTGACTTCCCAAATGACGTTAACATATTGCAAGAGAGTCTCACAGCTACAAATAACTGGTGCCAAAGTCATGGCCTTAAGTTAAACGCAAACAAATGTATTATCACACCATTCGGCAAAAATACGGCAACTACTATTTACCGTATCAATGGCAACCCCCTAACCACACAACCTGTGGTGAGAGACCTGGGTACTCAGGTTGACAACAATCTTACATTCAACCATCATATGGCAGCTGTGGTCAGAAAAGCCTTTTACTTGTTTCGTCTCATAAATAAAGGGACTACATCCAGAAAAAAGGAGGTTATTACTCCTCCCTCATTAGGTCTATAATTGAGTATAATGCCACGTTTGGTATGTATCTCTCCAAACGCCTGCACTGACTGGAAAGGCCACAGAAATACCTCACAAAGAGAATCCATGGCCTCCAACACCTGTCCTATGCAGACAGGCTCAAATCACTATCACTTTACTCAGTATCATACAGATTACTTAGAGGTAATCTGTGTCTTGCCTACAAGGTAATATCAGACCCTGCCTTACTAGAGATGCTCCATATCCGTAAGTCTAACTCCATGCGCATTACCCACTTGATAGGCCTAAATCTAATATGCGACATCAACAAAACCTGCTGGAGAGACAGGTTTGTCTTCCAGAGGCTGCCCCATCTCTGAAATAGACTTCCCACACATGTCAAATAGAGTACCTCGTTGACCCTCTTCAAGCACAACCTTGATGAGTGGATGGGAAACCACAAATTTGTCCCAGGGGTTCTACCTTTGTCCCTCATTGACAGGGGTGACAGGTGCTGAATGAGGTTTCTTTTTTGGGGGATAAACTCATGGCTAGGCTTGTAAGGGCCCCAGGGTCATTAGCCTAGTAACCTCCTATGATCCCATGATCCTATAAATGAGGAGGTGAAAGCTAGAATCAGAGGGGTTGCAGCCAATAGGCACAGTGTGTCAGGGCTAGAATATGACAGAAAAATGTCAAAGAAGCCTAAAAATAAGGTGTACAAAACAGTGGTGCAACCAATACTACTGTATGATACAGAGACCTGGGCAGTAAAAGCAGAACACTTGAGGAAGCTAGACGTCAGAGAGACGAAGTGCCTGAGATGGGTGGTAGGATGCACAATGACAGACAGATGAAGAAATGTGGACATCAGAGCAGAAGCCAAAGTAGTTCCAATTGCAGAGAAGTTCAAGGAGAATAGATTATAGTGGGTTGGGCACGTGCAGAAAAATTAAAGACAATCTGGTGAAGAAGATCCAGGACACACAGGATGAAGGCAAGAGGAAACCAGGGCACCTAGCAAACAGATGAATGGATTGTGTCACAGAAGACCTGTAACAGTCAGGCATAACTGTAAAAGAAGGTAGGAGAATGGCAGCGAATCAAGAGAGATGGCAACAGTTGACATGATACCTGAACCCCATGTAGAAAATGGGGAAAAAGGGGGTTGATCATTTATTTATGAATGCTGATATACACTACATGCATTTACTTGGGCTGCACAGGATCAATCAAATGGGATCCTGAAAAAGTAATAAAAATGTATTTTTATTCTTATTTTTTAAATTTGTATCTTTTTTATGTAGCTAAACATGCCCAACCATAGATACTAGTTATCATGATCATGCACTTTTACTGGCTTGTCTGTGGGTTAACTATGTTTTTTTTAGGGTGTGATTTTAGGGTGGCTGTAGATGTGATAGAGTTTTAATTAGGACTAGCGCTATAGGCATGAGGCAAACAAATGCAAAAATGGTGCTGTAGGTGTGAAACGGTTAGCCAGACATTGTTGTCAAGTCACCCATGAAAAGATATGTGCGTCTAGTGGGTTTACTTGGTTAGCAAAACTTTTTCAATAATTTTCTTACATTTAAGCAGTTTGGTTGCATGTCTGAAAGCAGCAAATTTAGTACCATGATAAAGTTACACAGAAACAGAAGTGTTATGTGTGGTCTGCCTTTGAAGCATTCTATGTTTGAAGGAGATAAAGCAGCCCATAAAACTAGTACTGGAAGTGTGAAGTGGTGTTTCATTGTGACAAGTGGTGTAGGTATGAATAAGTTAATCTGGTGGATGATTTTGTTTAATCAGAAAACAGTGACTCACATATTTGATGAATTGGAGTCCATGCAGGTGAAATCACTGCAGAGGTCAAAGTCTCAAAAGTGGTAAGGCTGCAATTTTGGATGGGATCTAGCTAAAGATACCGAAGTTGCTGGATAGCTTGGTGTGGCGTGGTTAATACTTCCCTTCAGTGTTGAATACAAGGGAGGAACAGTGGTTCTATACTGGCAAACGGGAAATTATACTCTTCAACCTCTCCAGAAAAGACTGTTGCAGAGTGATCAAGATGAGACTGGTTAACAGTTGAACCCTGAATTCAAGAGGAACA
The DNA here is from genome assembly GCF_019279795.1 of Protopterus annectens. Taxonomy (NCBI): domain Eukaryota; kingdom Metazoa; phylum Chordata; order Ceratodontiformes; family Protopteridae; genus Protopterus; species Protopterus annectens. The sequence continues at coordinate 1,832,747,808 of NC_056737.1, read as the reverse complement.
ATGTAAATTCTACCCAGGTCATGGAACAGTAAACCAGTTCATCTGTGCTGCTGTTTTACTAGGGGGGGATGCAAATTTGCTGATCTAGTCTAGACTGTTTTGTGGACTTGGAGAATACTTGCAAGTACGTGACTAGAAAATGCTGTAGAAGACCCTGCAGGAGTATACAATTCCAGGACTGCTACAGCTTGTTATTTAGTCACGCTATGAAAGCAACAAGGGTTTAAGTCCTTATTCTTAGAGTTAAACTGACCTCATTCAAGGTGAGCACAAGGGCCACCACTACTATTTGTGATTTGAATGGACATACTGTTAATGACACAGGTAGTGTTGGTGCAGTATCTGGTATACACACTTAGTGGTGGCATTTACTTTGTTGGTGAATGATGTTGTTTTGGCTCCATCTGAATATGACCTCCACCGTGCCCCTCAGTGGCTCACTTCTGACTGCAGGAATAAGAATCAATACCGCCATCTGTGAAGCCATGTACTCACCAAAGAGAAGATTACATTTCAGGTGAAGAGAAACTGCTTTCTGGAAATGTAAGTACCACAAGGTGTCTTGCTCATGAGTAATAGCAACAAGGAGCATAAGGCTACTATATGGATTGACCAGCAGTAACACTCTTATAAGTGTTGATCTTAACTGTGCAGTGAAGCATCGACAAAAATCTGTTTACCACCCAGTGTGTCTCCATCTTCACGCTATAGGTCAGAAGCTCTGGGTAATGAGTGAAACAAAAAGATTATAGGTACAGTCAGCAGAACTGAAGCTTCCCCACAAGGTTGCTGGGCTTACTCTCTGTAAAATGGTAAAATGCTCTGGGATCTGAGACTGTCTTGGAGTACAGCTTCTGCTTTTTTGCAGAAAGGAGCAAAGTGAGGTGGTTCAGCCATTGTGTAAGGATGAGTCCTGGATGGCTCCAGCTGGAATTGTTTTTGGCACAGCCCATTAACAGGAGACCCTAGAACACATTACAGGGATTATATCTCTCACATGGTCAAGGAACACTTGGGGATCTCCCAGGATAAGCTTGAAACCATAGCTGGGGAAAAATAAATTGTTCTGCCATGCTTAGTCTACTGGCACTACAACTTCAACAAGAAAAGCAGAATGAGACTGAAATATTTATATCTATTTATATCTACAAACTCTTAGTATTTATTTGATTTGATAACTGGAGGGGCAGGCTAGTGCACAGATACTTTACAGCCACTGCATGAGCCACAAACAAGGAAACAGTTTATTGTAACTTCAGTAACAGACAACAGTTTATAATATTCATGTTTTTTTTTTGTCTCACCCTCCCACAACCTTGCCTGATGGCTCCACTACAAACACTCAAATGGCCGATTTTTCCAGGGTCACAAGAGACACACACTTCTGGGTGGACAACAGCCATACATACCATTCAGTCCTGCCTGGGAATCCCGAGAAGCCCTTCCATTCCCTGTCGACAGTCAGGTTGTAGGGAGTGAGACAGCTTGCTGGTCCTGAGAGGTGGCCAATCCTCTAACCACTGGTAGTACCCCCCTCCCTTCAGTGGCACCTTCAAACCTGCTGCTGCTGTTTCCCCGAGTGGAAACATGCCTCCATATGCTGGATCTACATCTGTTTTACTAATGTTAAACACCATTACAGAGTGGGCTGGCCTAGCTCAACTTCACTAGGTAGCACCTAGTGCTCCTACTAGATGTCACTCTTGTGACAAGCCACAGCTGTCTACCTCCCCACAGGACGGGTGAGCCAACAATGGTGGCTCACTCGCTTTCTCCATGACCATTTCCTAGAGGAACTAATGCTGCTACTAAAACCTGCTGTGTAGTAAGGGATTTATCCATCCACACTACTGAGATGGCTTTTATCATATTTACAGCGGAGGCAATAACAGTTATAGTATTTACAACAGTAACAAGATTTCTAGGTAAGATATTCAAATACAGTACATTCGGATATCACTTGTCTACTACAGACTTCCTATGCATTCACAGACTATATATACATACAAAAACTGTACATCACATTAGGTAGCATAATAAACATTGCACAATGAATATATATATATATATATATATATATATATATATATATATATATATATACAGTGTTAGATACAGTATTAAATCTAAGGCTTTTAAACATTACTACACCGATTTTGCATCATCAGACAATTATACTTTGCAGTGTTTCACAGACTGCTGCTTGGTGTATGTTTTATACTCATGTTAATTTTTCTTTTACCACATATCTGAAACAACAATAAGCAGAAGAATCTTTAAGGTGACTTATTAGCTTTGCCCTGAAATATGGGTATTTGGTATCATTGGAAATTTCTGCTGGGAGGTAATTCCAATTATCTGGGATAACCATTTTAAAACTTTTTTTTTCGATGATAAGCTCAAACTGGGGTCTTTGAAGTGTTAGAGTGGTTACAGAGTTTGTGCAAAGTTCATATGGAGAGGTGTTTATATTTAGTTTATGGATGAAAAGTAATCAATAGCTGTTAAGTATTCTGAATGTGAATACCAATGACAGAAGTGAGGCATGCACTGGAACGGGTAGCCAGCTGCCCTTATGGAGAATAATACAGACATTCAATTTGTGGAGCTAAGGTTATAAACAAGCAGACTTTACTAGTAGTACTTTGGAGAAGCCAAATAGATTAAAGACTGGCAGACCCTATAAAAGTAGTACATAGTACACTTTGTGGTCTACTGCTTTTCTTGATTTATTTGTTAGGAAGTTACAGATAAAGTAGCCATCTTTCAGTTATGTAGTGGCCTTATCAACCTGTTGCTCAGTATGGCCCTTAAACAGAAGCATTCAACCAAAGTCATATGTATTTATAAATGTGGCCTGTTTTCAGCTTATTAGCATTGATCAACTCTATTATGGAAACTAGCTAGCTTTGTCTTTTTGCATGTTCAAAATAATATGCAAACTGTCTTGGTGGAGTTTATGGAAAGTTTGTTTGAAATCACACACTTCCACAATAAATAAAAGAAAAGCTATTAAATCAGAATGGTCTAATTACAATATAAAAGGAAGCTGGAGAGACCACACAGGTTCCTGACCAGGAAAATCCAGGGTCTCAAACACCTGCCCTATATAGATAGACTAAAAGCCCTGCCCCTCTACTCAGTGTCATACAGACTGCTCAGAGGTGACCTGTGTCTGGCACACAAGGCCATCTCAGAGCCAGCCTTGTTTGAGTTGATGCATATCCATAAGTCAAAATCCACTCAGACAGCCCACATGCAAGGCCTAAACCTGCTCTGTGACATTAATAGAACTTGTTGGCAGGATAGATTTGTGTCCCAGAGACTCCCCCATCTGTGGAATAGACTCCCTCTCCATGTTAAGCAGAGTACCTCTCTAGCCCTCTTTAAGAGGAACCTGGAAGACTGGATGCGAAACAGAAAATACACCCCTGGGATCCCACCTGTGCCCCTGCTAGACAGGGGAAACAGGTGCTGACTTTGAGATAACATAGGCAAAATTATTGGCTAGACTTATAAGGGCCTCCGGGCCAATAGCCTAGTATCATCCTATGAACCTATACAGCAACCACAGTTACAGAGATGCTGTTAATTACACAATTAACATCATAAATGAAGTGACTAACAAATGCTGATCAATTGAACTACCTATGAGGAAAAATGCCAATCACCATTTTACACCTTTATGGCAAAGGCCCAGCAGTAGCGAATATGATATAAGCCACACCCTAATAATGTATTAATGCTTTAATATGCCACATCTGGAGTGTGGATAAACTAAATTTTACCTGTGGTAAGAGGTGGCTATAATCTGGTTATCTGTACTGTACCCTCGTTACCAAATAATGCTCCTATACTCTCATGACTCCACCAAGGCTAAAAGTCACCCACATCTAGTTATGGTTAATTTAAACTATTAACTAAGGCACAACAATCAAACTAAATATCCATGACCACATTACAAATATTTACTACAAGATTTGCCTTTTTATTTTTAAACAATTCAACTGTTTACAGATCAGGAGCAGTTTTTTTAACTATGTACATCAACTTATCACACAGCAACATACACAATCAAAGAATTATAAAAACTGCAATATAAAGCATATTTTTTTAGAATTTACAACCTTTTAGTGTATTTCTATGTTTTACATAACAATATACTCAAACTTCCACAGTGGAAAGAAAGTCTCATGGTAAGCTCTGTATGTACCAGTCAAATGTTCGCTAGCAGCTAATTAGATATATCAGTTTATTAGTCACTTTAAAGTATTTTATTCTGCACAGTAATATGATATCAACCATTGCAGCCAAACTTCATATGTAATGCCTCTGGAGATACTCAATGCAGCAAGGTGTGCTTTTATGTCTCTGTTGCAGTCAACACAGGTATTTAAGTTCAGCGGTTCGCGTATTGTTTTGCCATCTCCATTGAAATTAAATCTGGGCTTCATTCAGATGTCCACCATTGTCCAGCACTATACTGTCTACTTTACTCATCATAGTTCTCCAAGACTTTATTTCTGGAATCCTTTTGGTTATTTTAAAAATGCACTCATACAGTGAATTTTAGCCGTGGCAACTTGATAGCAGCATTTTTCACTTGCTCAGAAATATTGGATCCAAGAGGAGCCCTGAGAATATGGAAATACAAGTAAAATCTTTAACAAAAGAAGAATTATTGCAAATAAAAACATGAACAACAAAAACGTTATTAGTGAGTTTCTATTTAAAGTGGATACCTACTACTTATCTAGTGCTAATTTGGACCCCTAAATTATCACAGCCACAATAATGCACATAATATCAAGTTCCTTACTCTTGAACTGATTCTTAGGATATACAGGTGGGGGAGAGTAAATTATTAATAAGACATAGCAAGTAAACTACTCTGTAATAATTAGAGTGATGCTACTCTGCTGGGTAAACAGGTGGCACGAAATTCACTAAGCAAAGATCAAACAAATTCTACAGCTTGTTGTAGTCTCTTATAAGTAATTTGGGATACATGCATGAAACCAATCCAAAGGCAAAGAGAAAAATAAAACAGGAAACATACATTTCTACTTTAAATCTAAACAAGTATGATTAAAGTCACTAATATAAACAGTACAGAAATATAAAGGATACAGATACTCTGTCCAGATATTAGAAAAATGCTGAAATGATCTTTGGTACAGTCATTTAAAACATTTCAAAATATTGCATTAATGCTAAATTAAAACAATGAGTGAGAAGGTCACTGAAAAACCAATCAGTAAAAACAAAATGAAAACTCCAGCAAAGGGTATCAGTGGAAGTTCTAGCTTTGCTGGAGTTTTCATTTTGTTTTTGTTAATACTAAATTACAAACTAATGACAAACTATACAGCTATAGCTCAATTTTACTGAGAATATTCTGCACACTATAAATATTGTATTTTGTGTGCCCTTCTAGTAACACTTTCCAGATACAGGTGTTATACAAGACATCATGATTATTAGCATTTACTACAGTTCAGCAGTAAATCACAAAATAGCAGCCCAAACCTATTTAATAAATTTATCTTTTTCTAACCATCGGAATCAAAAAAATGAAATAATTTAACAAGTCTTTTTGTGGACTCTTTTAGGTCATGACCATGAGGGTAAGGGCAAATCTGCTCAAATTTTTATGTTGGAAAGACTAATTGCTCTATAAGAGAGTAAATTAGGAAACATCTTTATAGCACAAGGGTTAAAGATTTTAAGACTGCTATAGCCAAACACACTATAGAGTTTGGTATAGAACATATTTTTAGTTTTAGGGTTTTAGAGAAAATCAATGTTAATGAAAGGGGTGGTAATGTGAGGAACTATACAGAACAGTGAACTATCTTGGATTATTAAGCTGCAGCCAGACAAGTTCCCTGGAATTAATCATAGGGTTTCTTTAAGGCTGGTACTGAAGGGGAGGGATCTACCCAAGAAGTTTAAATGATTCTCAACTGGGATTTGCAATCTTTTAATTACTGTGTGATTGTTTTCTGATATAAACCTGCTGTTATCAGTTTGTTTTATGGTCTGCAAAAGCACTTTTGCAGTGTGAAGCACTTACCAACATCACTAAAGTTTTGTTTTATTGAGTTCTGCTGCTTTTTGCCATATTTCTATACCTCTGTTTGTTATTTTACTTGTGATTTTTGTATACGAGAGGTACGGTTAATTCCAAGGAAGCTTATTTTATTTTACCTTTGGATTGTATTGCTCTTCCTTGGGAGCATGGCTGACAGAGTTGATTGTGATATTGAACTAAATTATGTTCCTAACAGCTTGAGTAATGATTCAGAGGATCGTTTTAGCAGATTGGTGTATGTGGAAGTGAATCCGTTGCTATCTAAGCAGAAAGTGAGGTCTGTGCTGGTGGAGGACTCTCAGATGTTTAACGAGGAAGCCTTCCGAGCAGGTATGAAAGAACTGGAAAATAGTTTGTATAGATTAAAGCGTCTGCAAAGGCAGAGACTATACTTTGAAGCCTGCATGTTTCATTGAGTTATCCCCCATGGGATTAGAGTTTTAAATATGCCTACATATGGGGATGCCTATAAGGATTTATTTAGCAGATGGCAATAGCTTAATATAGAGTTAAGCTTTAACTATATTAATTTGCTGCTGGAGTATTTTGATCCTGTAGAGAGAGAGCTTTTGGACAATACTAATAAGAAGCAACGACAGCTTTTAACAGAATTCTGGGGTGAGCTATGTTCTATGACTCTGCAGACAGTGATGGATAATGCATATTCATATGAGCAGTGTCTCAAAACCCAGAAAAACAAGAAACTGAATCATGATGTTACTGACTTTAGGTTGGGGCATGTGCTTTCATGGCCCTGATCTAATCAGTGAGACTCAAACAATGGCTTGACACAATCTAGGGAAGAGACAGTTTCTGTTGCCAATGCTGATGTCTCAATAAATGGAAGGGGTCATGTAACTGAAAGACAACTGACTACTCTATCAGCTGAAGAAGCTGATCAGTCTAAGCAACCAGATGTCAGGAGGAAGGTAGCAGTTACCAATCAGCCTACGCTCCCTTTACCATTACCCATACATTACTCAGGGGCAGGGAACAAACACTGTTCTTTAAGCAAAGGACGGAAAAGACTGAGACTTTCAGGGGACTGGGAACAGCTTGGTCCAATAAGAAAGATGCAGAATTAGAGAATAAATGTTTAGCTTGGAACATTTCAAATAAAAAGTTGACCACATCGCAGGGATCTTTGTGGCAGCGAGGACTCTTGTTTAGTCCTGCTCAAAGGTCAGATATTACTGAAATGGTAGTTGATTTAAAAATGTATGTATGTAATCTACTGTTGAAAGTCATGTTTAATGGAAACAATAACAATGATGCGAGTATCAACCATTATTACATCCCAGCCTTGATGTATTTTGTAGAAAATGTGAGATGAATTTGTATGAAGCTACTTATCTTGATAAATGTAACAAGGGTTTTTGTAATCTCAGTGAATCAGAAAAAGAAGCTCTAATTGCACTACATAATGACTCGGAGTTGGTTATTAAACCTGCAGACAAGGGGGGGCAGTGTTTATAATGGATCAACATTTTTATGTTTCTTCTTGTTTAAATATGTTGACAGATGATAGTACATATGAGTGGATACATAATTCTTCTATAGAAGATATGAAGATTAGGATTTATTCTATGATGAATGATTGTTTTCACAGTGGCTTGTTAACTATGGAATTAATTAACTATTTTAAGGTTTCTTGCCCTTTGGTTCTAGTCTTTCAGGGGCTCCCTAGAATCCGGTTAGACCCTTATTCAGACCTGTAGTCCCCGGAAAGGGCTGGTTGACTAAGCCTTTCTCCATTTTTAGAGAGAAGTTGAGACCGGTTTTGGACAAAGCACCTTTTGTTCTAAAAGATGCAAAATATTTTTTGAGAGACTTGAGTGAGTTTATGAATAGGGAAGGACAAGGTTTTAATGGTTTATTAGTGATATTAGATGTACTTTCCCTTTTCACTGCCATCCCTAATTTGCAAGGGATAGAGTTGGTTAGGGATTATTTTCTGGAGCATGGTGACTATGACAGATGTATGGTGGATTTGCTTACACTTGTTCTATAAACTGTTCTAGAGAACAATATTTTCCTTTTTTGAGGGGAACTTGTACTTGCAGCAAGCTGGCGTAACTACAGACACTCCATGTGCCAATAGCTATGCCAATATGGTTCTTGCGCAATGGGAAAATAAGCATGTGTTTACCAATAATGGTTTTGTGAGTCACCTGCGTTTTTATCGCAAGTTTGTGGATGACATCTTTTTGTTGTGGGAGGGTTCTGAGATGGAGTTACAACATTTTACAGAATTTTTACATTTCACAAAGACTTTTTTGAGGTTCATCTCACATCATTCCTATAATACTATGGAGTTTTTGGATGTGTGTTTTTATACGGAGCCAGGCCTTGGCTTTGGGGCTAGTCTCTATAGGAAATCTTGTAGATGAAATGGTCTACTACAACGTAGCAATATGCATCCAAGTTTTGTATACAAGAACATTCTTAAGGGACAGGGTATGCATATTTCAAGGCTCAATAGCTCAGAACCTGGTTTTCAGAGAGATTTAGCTCTCTTGAAAGAAGATTTCCTGGAGAGGGGCTATAAACCTTTTGAGGTGGACAGCATGTATACAGATGTTGAGTGCCATCCAACAATTTAGCTTTAACATGATCAGGCAGATTTTGCTCCTTGAGCCAGGCATGCCTTCTAATCACAGATCCAGTAATGGCGGCCCTACAAGAGGCCTCCAAGGAATCAAAACCACATTGCAAATTATGCTTTCCAACCTGTTCTGCTGAATGCAATAATTCCTGTAACTCTTTATTTTCCACACAATCAGAAATCAACATAATTTTCTGTTTCAGTAAGCCCATAACATGCTGTTGATATTTAAGCATATGAAACTGACAGTTTAAGGCCCTGATTGCCAAGGTTGCAGACGTATAAACCTTCTTTCCCCATCTATCCAGCGCCCCGGAATCTCTGTCAGAGGGGGTAGGATTTTTGGCTGTGGATGCCTTTACACCCTTGGGACCCTGAGAAATAGTCTCAGGATCAGCAGCAGGATTTTTGAATAGAAATTTGTGGGAGTCAGGAACCCTGTAATATCTGTCTGGCTTACTAGGAGCCAGAGGCAGGGAATCAGGAGCCATGCTTGATTCCAAAAACACTTCAACAATGTCTAATACAGGAGGTATTGCCAAAGGCCTATGCTGAGGAAGAAGAAGGAAATCCCTAAGCCTCTTTTTTGATTCAGAAAAGTCCTGACTCTCCCAGTGAAAATGTTCCCTTAAAGTATGCAAGGTCTCTCCAAAAGAGTAATCCTCAGGAGGAGATGCAGATGGAATGGATTCCTCTGCATCAGGATCCTCATAGGGTGGAATAGAAAATTCCTGATCAGAAGAGGAATCAGAAGAAATGGAAACCTGATCTGAAGATTCATAATCAGTGCCTTGCCTAGGCCTCTTAGGCAAGGGGTGGGGGGTTGGGAACCCCTGATCAAGGTAATTAAATCCTCAGCCATTTTGATCATCTGTTTCTTAGGCATAGGGCCTGAGCACGTGGCTCATGTGTCAGATTTTTAGACACAGAAGCTGTTTTTGACCTTGTTTTTGAGGCTGGCAGCGATTTAATATAAAAATGTTGAGGCCTGAAAAAACCCACAGAAGCCGGTGCCTGTTCAGCGGCTCCAGACCCATCCAAGGGAGAGACACTCGCGGGTTCAATACTCTGAGAATCTCATGGCATACCAGACTCCAAATGGGTCTCGGCAGAGGCCTGCGACTCAAAAGTAGTGGATATCAGGGGCTGCAAAGGCACCTCACTGAGTACCAGCGAACCGGCAACTGGCTTAGGAGAAACTTCGTCGTCAGTTCTGGACCTCGACAGTCTGTCTCTGTCTTTTTCTTTGCGTTTTTTGTGAACTCCGGTATTCGGATTGCTAACTGACGACATTTCAGGATAATTAAATCTTGAACCAAAATATTTAGAAGCAAAAATATACTGACGCTTAATAGTGCCTTGGTTAAATCTAGCACAAAACCGACAACAAGGCACGTTGTGATCTGGGCCTAGGCAAGCAATACAGTACAAATGAAAATCCTTATGAGGTATTTGCTTCCCACAAGTAATGCAATTATTAACTTTTACTGACATCGGTAAGGAGCAAGAAAAAGTTTCCCCAACAGGGTACTTAGCTTTAGTTTGCAGACTTCAGTTCTGAAACTCGAATGCGAAAATTTCAGGAGTCGGCTGACTGCCACTTGTGAATTGCTTCTGCTTCGGGGACCGCGCGGAAAGAAAGACTGAATAAAATGGCGTCAGCTGCATGTTTTATACCCCTGACGACCTAACGTCATGGAAGAGGAGACACCAACCGACGCAGGGCCCAAGACTTTGTTATTCAGGCCGACTGAGGGCACCCTGCCAGCAGATTACCCAAATGTAATGACTGCAACAGTGAAACACAAAAAACATCAACCATATCTACAACCTGCATTTTTGATTAACTCTGTTTGTAAGGACAGTCTGGCATCCCGTATGCCCTCCCAGCTAGTTATAATTGTGTGGGGGAGATAGGGGGGCACACTCTCCCTTACAAAACGATTAATGGGAAATACAGTTTACCATCACCGATTGTCCCAATGCATGGACACCCATTCTAAAAGTCATGCAATTGTTGTGATACTCTTATTTTCAAATCAATTTAGGTAGACGGCAGGTACTGCAAAATTAAGCCCTAATATACAGTGTATAGTTTAGAGAAGAGTAACTATGTTGAAAGCAATAAATTATTTTCATGGTGTCTCAAGAAGGCAGCAATTAAACAAAGGAAATATACATACTAACATAGTAAAGAATATTTAAAAGTTTTTTCCCAGCAAGGTTTAACTAGATTGCAGAATGCACAAGTTCTAAATGGTCTTAGAAAATAAATCAAGTTCGCTTTACCATCACTGAGGGAACTGGAAGACTTCTGAGTGCAGAAAGCAATGTAATTAGAAATAATCAAGAAGGCAGCACAGTGTTATGTTACAGCACAGAGGAACTGGAAACCAAATAAAGAATGCATGAAGTCACGTGTGTGTGTGTTTGAGTTAAAAAAATGTAGCAGTGCACAGCCTATGGGTTACTGTCTGCCCAGATGCAGCCACACAGTGTGAACACTGAAATGCAAGGAATAAGTTCTTTGAATGGCTCCAGTTGAGATGCAAGTTACATAATATTAAGGGCAAGATGCAGAGAAAAAGGATTTTGAGAGGCTACTGGTACATATATGGTTACACACTATTAAGGAAAATGATGCCAGAAACTAGACATTAAATACTAGGGCTTAATTTTGCCTTACCTACCATCTACCTAAACTGTTTTGAAAATTGAGTGTAACAGCTGTTGCATTACTATGGTTTTTAGTCCACTAAGAAGTGTAACGAAGAAAGCATCTGCAAGGCAAAATGATGGCCTATAACCAGTGATAAATGATGTAGGGCCAGGCAGAATAATCTCTGTCCTGCATTTGGCTCTTGTAACAGACCAATAGAAAAAAAAACAGAAAAAAATATTAATAACAGAGTTGCCTACTTACTTTGGTTCATACTGGATGCCTTCAGTATTATGCAGTATTCCCTGTCCCACGGAGAGTCTTTCAATACCATTCCTAAAGCAAAGCAAATGAACACTAACTGATAAAATGCTACTACTTAAAATTATGACAGTGGCATTCACTTGTATGCTAATTTAATATGCCACTTTTCATACTATTCTGAAAATGTATACTAAAAGTTCAGATACATTACAACTACTTTATATTTGAAAGACGGCTTCCAAAATTCTATCACATTAAATACAATGTTTTTGGAAAATGAGAGGAAATAAGTGAACAAAGAAAATTCTCATGGACAAGGAAAAGACTATGTAAAATTCTCTCAGGCAATGGCCAGAAGTGAGGGCTGAAACACAAACCCTGGAGATGTGAGGCAGACATCTTAACCAATGAGCTACATTGCTGTCCCTGCTACAATGATCAAGTTCCTTGACTACAAGAAACAGCTCATAGGCTTAATTCTCTGCAGTAGTTGCAAAAATAGATGACATCTTTTCTTCTGTTCATTAATGCAAAATGTTCCTTATCTAATGATGCACTATCTTTATATCCTTTCTCTACCCAAAACCTCATATTTCTTCTCTTATTCTTTTCTGTATATTTTAAGCAAATTGTGATATTCTTTATTATTCCTGTCAGTGTTTTACAGTATATCAGTATTAATCAAGGTTATTAGTTTGTTCTCTTTTTAATGCACATAATATGCCAGTCGTAGTCTATATATATCTTTTTCTAAATCAACTCACAAAATGCATTCTCACACTTTCCATTTAGTTTTCACTGACAAGCTTTAAAACACTGTTTGTATTATATCCCATTAATATCAGACATACTATACTATTAATTACTTTCTTAATAGCTCCCTTTTATAAGTTCAAAAAGTTTATGATTTATTTTCCTTCTTGATCACTTCCTTCTTCTACATCCTCTAAAACTTTTCTTTACTATACTGTTCTCTATGTTTTAAGATTTCAATTTGTTCCTTTACTATTTCTACTCATTTTATATATCAGTCATGTATTATTTTTCTTTAATCTGTTTAGTCATTAAGAAATATAATACTTCTTTTTCACTTTCAAGGTATATGTTTTATAACATTATTCTTCCTTCTCTTCCAAACAACTCACTTTTTATTTTCCTTTTTGCTCCAGTCCTATTCCATTGCCATTCCAAAGATCTATAACATCCAAGTCTTCCTTCTTTTCAGTCATATTTCTTAATATAAATTGTGCTTTCAAATTATCATGAATAGCAATTTACCACTTCTTGCAACTGTTAGAACACAGTTCAATTCCTAAAAGATCATCTAATGACTTATCAAATCAAGCTTGTATATTTTAAAAAGTTTTTTATTAATTTTACCATTATAACAATATTCAGTTATATATAACAATTAGATAACTTAAGTAACAAACTATGTACAATATTTACATTTGGCCTGAATAAAATTAAATAATAGAAACAAAATCAATCTGTGGAAGTATTTGACTAGCATATAGACAAGTATTTTCTTTCTTTCCCTATCATTAAGTACCATCTGAGTTCATTTTTAAAGTCTCAGTAAGAGACAGAATCTTGTTTCAGGTATTGTTTCTCCATACTTTTGACACAATTCTTAGTTTCTTGACCTTGATTTCCATCATAGCTGTTTCTTTCAATAGACAAAAATTCTTCAATTGTTGGTTCAGATGATGATTTCTATTTTCTTGTAATGCACTTCCTTGCTACAGCTAATAAAGTCCATAGTAGATATAAATCATTGTTGTTCATTTATATGTTTTCATTAACATTTAACAGGATTAAAGATTTTGTTAATACAAATGTGTCTGTAAATGTAGCTTGAAGAAATTTACTTATTTCTTCCCAATATTTTTTGAGTTTTGTACAATTATATGTATCCAGCTTCCTTCACATTTTTGTAAACATCTCCAACACAAAACTTCTTTACTAGAATTAAATTTGGCTAATTTGTTGGGAGTAAGAAACGATCTATGCAGAAATTTCTACATATATATCTTCCAAAATTGTGAATTGGAAGTTCATTTTATGGAATACAATAAGTTAGTTTTACTTTCCATTGATAAACTTATTGTATGCCCTTTTGTAACAAAATTCCAGTAATTTTGATGAGTTTTAACGTTAAAATTCAATAAAATTTTGAGTTTATATTTGTCCAGTTGTAGTTGTTATAAATAATTTCAAACATGAATTTTATTAGTTTGGGTCTTATTTTAAATGAGGAATTATTGATTATTCTACATAGATATTGTGCATCTGATATTACACTTTGAAGTACTTAGCCAGTCATTATTTGTGATATCATATGTATTTAATATATGTTGGATATCTAATACTTTCTGATTGTTTATACAATCTTGCCAACAAATAATATTTTTTGTTTCCCAACTGGTGAAAATATTTTTATGCATCTTGTTACTAAAGTTTTTTTTTTGTAGAGATGAATGGAATTATCAATTCCATCCATAATTTTATATCTGCATTGATGTTTATGAATTTTCTAAAGGAGTTATAAATATAGTTTCTATAGTTTAGATTAGTTGGTTTGATATATGATATTGAATATTAACACACAAAATATTCCACAGCTTATTATTCTGACTATTCAACATGAGGTTTTTGGTTATATTATTTTAATTTAAGAAAATAAGTGGAATGAAGAGCTTTCCAATTGGAAGAATAATTTTGGTCTGCCCAGTTTATAACTGTTCTAAAGGTTGAGGCTTTGATGTATGACTCTATATCTGGGAAATTAATCCCTTCTTTTTCCCCATGGTCTAATGTGATGTTTTAAAGCTATTCTATTTCTATTAGGGTACCAGAGGAATTTTAATAAGATTGTATTTATTTCTTTTAGAGTTTGTTTGGTGCCATGGGAATAGCTTGAGCTATATTATTTTTGGTAGTATCATTTTTATTAATTGTAATCGATCTTCAAATTTCAGATATATTGTATTCCATTTTGCTATATGGGATTTTATAATGCTTATGATTTTTCCATAATTTGTAGTTAATGTTTTTTCTATGTTTTCACATAGGGTAATTCCTAAATAAATTATAGTGGAAACTTGTTTACCTGTTATATGATTAGCTTTTGACAATAGAGCATTGCTTTTGTTAAGAATCATAAAGTTGGATTTTGTTTTGATAAAATGAAGACCTGAGACTGAATAGAATTTCTCAACTTGTATATTTAATTCTTTTACAGAATCTTTTGACACAAGCTTGTACATTTTTGATATCTAAGTTAACTGCTTTATCCTTGTCCTGTTTCTGTCTCTAATACAGAATGAGCTTTAAACAGTATATTTTATTGCTCTTACTTTTAATTATGATGTTACTAATAATACAATTTCATTTTTAATATTACCACTACAGCATTTCTTCAATTCATCAACCAATACGCCCAGATCTTCGAATCCGTGCCACAGTAAGGATGGGATGAATGGGGCATTTGTTCCACATGACAACTTGTAAAAAGTTCTGAATATAAAGTCTGAAGCAATTGTGACTGTGATTGTTTAACTGCTTGCAAACTGTCAAACTGTCATTTTTTAAAGGTAACTAAACTACTTAAAAGTAAACAGTTTACAAGCTGTCAAGGGACACCAGTGTAAACATTTACAGACAGTGAGATGAGCACTAAATTGTTGTACTGCCCAATATGCCAAATTCCCTTGCTATAATTCTTCTCCTGCTTCTGTGATTTTTTAACAAATTCCTAAATTTTTACTACCCCCTCTTCAAACCTTTGCCTTAAATATCAATTAAAATTCCCTACACACTATATTTCATTTATTACTGATCTACAATTTATCAGTTTTTAAACACTTGTGCTTCTTTTATTCATAGTAGAACATACACTTTGCATATTAATGCTCCCAGTCTTAGACAAGCAGGCCAGAAATATAAACCAACCTTATCAGAAAATAATTTTAACTTTCCACATACACAAACCTGTTAATCATATTACTACTACAGAATGTTCACCCCTTGGAGTAAAAAGGATCATTGTCCTCCTTCTTTAGTTCATGTTTCCTCCTCTTTTCTATTGTTATGAATCTCACATCTTACAAACACCATTCCTTTTTTCTTTTAATTTGTTTGATAAATGTTCCTCTTTCCTTCTTATTTGCTTTTCCTTTCCCTTTTACTTCCTCTCTTACCTGTGGTAGGCTTATTTATTTTACCACTATTCTTCTTCATTCGATCCTGATTTTTTTATTTTAAAGAAGAAACATCTTTATTAAATTACCATGCATGATGTGACAAACCAAAATGTTGCCAGTTCAGCTAGCTGGAATTTTGTAAATAATTAATTATATGTCATTTGAAAATATTAATATAGTTTATATAGAAGTATGTAGCTGTCAGCCCAGCTATCTGGAATTTTGTAAATAATCATATGTCATTTCTGAATATTAATATGATCCATGGGCTTGTCTTACAAATGTAAGAGAACTATATGTTATGTGTATATTAAACTACTGGTATTGAACTGTATGGTATGTACTGAGCTTCAAGAATGTAACCACAGTGTACCCTAATGGAAAAGAACAGAAATGTATACACCTGTACAAATGTATGTTTTGATAACATAGTTCAAGAAAATACGTTGAAAAGTAAAGAGTTTTATGACTGTGTTTCAGTGCAGCAAGCAGACATAATGTCTACAGCTAGACGTTTTCCTATTGTCTGGAAACAGAAATAATTACTAGGTTCCAAATGTGTTAATTGTTTTACAACTTCCAGTTCTAGGCAAACTTCTGTGAAATAAGTATTTTTCACACAGAAATGTTAAATTCTGTTGGTATCTGTTAGCCTGGGAACTGAAGGCAGGTGACAAATAGTGATGTCACCCAGCTTACCCAGCAGCAATGTGTATTATTAATTTAAGAACTATCTCAAAGAGTATGGGCATTTTGTATTTGTCTTTGGACCTAAAATCATCCTCTCATCAACATTTGCCTTGCTGATAGTAAATAACTAAATTACAGCAATTTCTCTTAAAGATAGATAGGAATATAGTAAGATTAGTTTAGATGTTTTCTGCATTTATTTGAGAGCAATGTTGTTTTAAAATATTTCCTGTGATTCTGAACTCTGTAGTTACTGTGTTGAGTTATTGAGTATTGTCTTGTTCTTTTATTATTTATTATTAAATATATTTAAATCTTTTAATTGTGGCTGGTTTGTTTAGAGATATTTAAGCTCTTAGAGTACTTGCATATGTATTTGGTGACACTGTATTGGCCACTCCAATAGCCTTGAAAGCATTGGTCACACTTACCATTTGGATAATAGCAACATTACACAGTAGGATTGGTCACCCTTTGGGAAGGGTCTTACAGTAGCTGATAAAAAGCTGGTTGGTGGCAGTGATAATTAGAAGTTATGTACTTACCATAACGTTCCATCTGAGTAGGTGGATTCATTTGTCTGCAACCGGTGGGTTATGGATCCGATATCGGATCCGAACTGGCATGGTTTATCCAGCTATGGATCTGAGCTCCTAGCTCCTCCCCTCACCCATAATGCCCTGCTCTCCCTACATGACCTCAGATCGAGTTTGCCCTGTATCAAAATACCCTAGAAAGGGGTAACACATTCTATGCAGGAAACTGACAAGGCCAGGGGGATAGGAGGGCGGGATGGTTGCAGACAAATGAATCCACCTACTCAGATGGAACGTTATGGTAAGTACATAACTTCTAAATCTGAAGTGGGAGATTCATTTGTCTGCAACCTGTGGGACAGAGTCCCCAGCTACCTGAATCTTGGGCGGCCATCATGGAAGGATATTCCGAGCACTGGAGCCAAAGGATGCTCTACCTCTAGATGTGATATTCAGATTGTAATGAGAAATAAAGGTATGAGATGACGCCCAAGTGGCTGCTGAACAAATGTCATCCAGAGGAATCCTAGCTTTAAAGGCCGCTGAGGTAGAAACTGACCAGGTCGAATGGGCATGGACTCCCTCCGGTGCGGGCCTCCCAGAAGCTTGGTAAGCTAAAAGAATACACTGCGAAATCCAGCGTGACAAGGAGACTTTGGAAATTGGTTTACCCAGATTGAATTTGGCAAAGGAAATGAACAATTGGTCGGATTGCCTATGACCAGCTGTCCTGTTAAGATAAAAATGAAGCTGCCTGCGAACATCCAAGGAATGCAGCTTGTATTCACCCTTGTTCTGATATTTAGGAAAGAAAACGGGGAGGTTGATGGACTGATTAATGTTTGCTTCCGAAACTACCTTAGGAAGAAAGGAGGGATTGGTCCTGAGGTATACGCGGTCCGGATGGAAGACCAAGTAAGGCGGTTTCATGGATAAGGCTCGAAGTTCCGAAACTCTTTTGGCCGAAGTAATGGCTACTAAAAAAGCAGTCTTGAGGGATAAGAATTTAAGATCTACTGTGACCGCAGGCTCGAAGGGGGGAGCGGTCAAGGCCTGAAGAACCAAGGAAAGATCCCATGGTGGAACCGCTTGCTTGACAGGGGGTCTAAGGAGAAAGGTGCCTTTTAGGAAGATTTTACATAATTTGGCGAACATAAGCGGTCCAGAGTCATGACCAACATGACAGTGAGAAATGGCCGCAAGCTGCACCTTGACCGTGGAACTACTGGCACCATCATTGAAAAGAGTGGTAAGGAAGTCTAGCACCAGAGGAAGGGGAACCGTGAAGGGATCTAGACCCTGCCAGGAAGCTACTATGATGTCTCTAACAGGGTTAGAGATCATAGGAAGCCTGGCTAAGGAAGGAAGTGGAGCAACCATGCTGTGAGGTTGAGAGAAGGGATAGACCTGTGCAGCTGACCGGATTGGTGAATCAGAAGATCTGGCACTGGGTCCAGATGCCACGGCTGCACCAAAAGGTGACGATGGAGGAACGGAAACCAAATTTGTCGAGGCCAATAAGGAGCAATGAGAATCATTTTGGCTCTCAAAACGGTTGCTTTCTGGATAACTTGAGGGATCAGAGGAAAAGGAGGAAAGGCATAAAGAAGTCCCTGGGGCCAATCCTGGGTCAGAGCGTCTCTGGGGGGATGGCCTGGCAGTGGGAAGAGAGAGAAGAAATCTGGGCATTTGCTGTTTTGGGGAGTAGCAAAAGATCGCAACATGGGCCCCATTCCAGAAAAATCTCTTCCACTATAGATTGTTTGAGAGACCACTCGTGAGGCATGAGAATAGCTCTGCTCAATCTGTCCGCTAAAATGTTGGTTTTCCCAGGGATATGCATTGCTACCAGAAACCGATGAGAAGAGATCGCCCATTGCCAAAGTCTGTGCGCTTCTCGACACAAGGGGTAGGACTTGGTTCCGCCCTGTTTGTTGATATACCACACTACAGACATGTTGTCTGTGTGGACTGCAATTGTCCCCAAGGGAAGAAAGTCGTTGAGGGCTTGCAACGTTAAAAGCACTGCTCTCATCTCTAGGACATTTATGTGCAGGTGGTATTCGAAAGGTTGCCACGTCCCATGAACCATCCTGCCCTGATAATGCCCCCCCACCCGATCAGGGAGGCATCCGTAGTGACAGTGGCTACCGGGGATGGGGGCACAAAGGGTCTACCTTGGTGAATCTGGGGAGAAGTAATCCACCAAGCAAGATGATTCTTGCATATCGGTGTCACCAGTATCTGGTGACGCATCGGAAGTTGTTGGTAAGACCACTGAGTGAACAACATCCACTGAAGAAGGCGCATATGGAAGCGAGCCAGGGGAAGAAGGGTAATGGCCGCAGCCATGAGGCCCAACACCTTTAGAACCATTCTGGCCTGTACCTTCTTGCTGGCTAGAATGATCCTGACGTGACTTTGAAGGTCTGAGATTCTTTGATCTGTAAGGGTAGCTGACATCCAAACAGTGTCTAAGTTTGTGCCTATGAAAGTAATAGACTGGCAGGGCAATAAGGAGGATTTTCCTGAGTTGATCAAGATGCCCAATTGAGAGCAAAGATTTATTGTATAATCCCTGGCTTGAAGAAGCTGATGCCTGGTGGTGGCTGAAAGGAGCCAGTCGTCGAGATACGGAAACACCTGGAATCCTTGACGTCTCAGGTGAGCCATTACCACTGCCATACATTTGGTGAACACCCTGGGGGCTGTAGTGAGACCAAAGGGCAGGGCTCTGAACTGGAAATGACTGGACCCCAGCCGAAAGCGGAGAAATCTCCTGGAGCGTCTGTGAATTTTTATGTGATAGTACGCATCCTGAAGATCTATTGAGCACACCCAGTTGTCCTTCTGTAAGAAGGGCAGAATTGACTGAAGAGTGACCATTCGGAATCTTGTCTTCCTCACAGACTTGTTGAGTCTGCTGAGATGCAATATTGGTCTCCAGTCTCCCGTCTTTTTGGGGACCAAAAAGAACCTTGAGTAGATTCCGGGCTCTGAATGATCTGTTGTAACTGGCTGAATGGCTCTTTTTTGCAGAAGTTTTAAGACTTCTAACTCTGCAATTTCCCTTAGACCGGGTGGTACATCTGGAAGGGAATTTGAGTGATAGAAAGGACTTTCCTCGAAAGGAATTTTGTAACCCTCGGGTATGATCGACTGTACCCATCTGTCTTGAGTGAGAGAACGCCAATCTTCTGGGTACAGCGATAGTCTTCCCCCGACTGCCTCCAAGGATGGACAGTCGGGCAATATCTCAGGGATGCTGAAAGGGCTTGTCAGAGAGAGGCTCTCTGCTTCCCTGGTTTTGTGGACCCCCTCTGCCTCTAGAGCGGTGTCTGTTATTGTTACCCCCTCTGCCTCTAAGGGTAAAATGACCACGTGAATCCGGCGTGACTCCTTGGGATTTGCGGAACCACATTTTGCCACCCTTCTGCCCTTTGGGGTAAGGTCTAGAAGGGGTGGAAAAACGGACCCCTACGGCAGAAAGAGTCTTGCCATCCTGCTCACACCTGGTCAACGTTTCCTTCACTTGAGGACCAAACAAAGCTGAGCCATCAAAGGGAGAGTTTGTGAAGGACGCCTTAAAGGGATCTGCAAAATTACAGAGCCGCATCCAGGCTTGGCGTCTAAGAGCCACACCTGTACCTGCGGCCCTACTCGCTCCATCTGCAGCATATGATATCAGTCGCATGGAGGAGTTAGCAATAGAATTAAGGGTTCCTAGCTGCGAAGCAATTTTTTTCTTGAGCCCCTGCAGCTGTAGGATCCTGTACTACTTCACCTAGCTCCTTAAGGATATCCCTCTGGAGTCTGGTGAAGTGACATAGGTAGTTCAGCGAATGCATAGCAAAGGTCGCTGAAGAGAACATCCGCTTACCATACCTATCCATGGTCCTAGAGTCCTTATTAGGAGGATGGACAGGTACGGAAGGATCTGCAAGTTCCTTCTTAGTGGCAGCTGCCACCACCATGGCATCAGCAGGGACACCTTTCGTGAGGAATTGCTTGTCCGACGGGGCAGTAATAAATTTAGAAGGCCTCCTAGGGACTGGCTCTACAGAGTCAGGAGCAGCCCAAGCCTTTCGAGCAATAACCTGCATAAGGGGGTCGAAAGGCGGAGACACCCAGGAGGTGGAGGGCCGAGATCCAAACGCCTCCAGATATACCAACTCATCCTCAGAGGGATTATTGGTGGGCCAGTTTCCCCTCTGTCTAAGGAGTTCTAGGATGTCTGAAAAGGAGACATCCTCAGGAGGGGATCTTGGGGATCCCTCTGACTCATCTAAGTCAGTATCTGAAGTGATAGACTCGCGGGAGACTACGTGTTTCCTCTTACAGGTCCTCTTTGGCGGAGGATCCCTGACTGATCAGGAGAATCCTCGGAAGAGGGGATATTCCCAGTGGGGAAACCTGAGGCGGAGGATCTCTGGGTCCGGGAGCAAGAGAAGTGGCAGAGATATCGACAGGCACCATAGAGGGAGGAGCTAAGGGAACAGACTGCTGGCTGAGTCCAGTGGCCAGCACACTCTTCATCACCTCAAAGGCTCCCCTCCCAGGAGGTCCGAGAGAACCCGTTCCGAAGAACCAGGAACTCCAGGGCCCACCGAAGGGAAGGCTCTGAGGCAGATGGAGCCGAGCTCACCAAGGCCGAGGCTCCAAGGGGAAGAGTGGGTCGGACAAGGGTCCGATGCCACTCACCCCTCGGAGGAGACCAGGAAGCCCGACCACCGAATCCCTCTAAGGAAGGTCTCAAGAGGAGATAAGAGTAGAGGCTGAAGGAGCAGAAGGAGGGTATCTGTCCCTCAGCCCTAGCAGAAACCATTCCCGAAGACTCCAACTCCAAACTCTGGGGTAGAGTCGAAGGAGGAACTGCAATGGGGTGTGGACTAATAGTCGTCTGTTGAGACGGACTATGTAGCATCTGGGCCAGTGCCTGTGATTTCAACAATCTACTGACCACCCTCTCTAAATCATGGTCAGAAAGCCTGGATGACCTGGATGATCGGCTCCGATGGCTCCGTTCCGAGAGGAGAGGAGATGCCGGAGCCGAGAGTATCGGCTCCAAGGAAGGGGACCTGGACCTCTTCCTCGAAGGAACCATCAGAGCCGAAGAAACTATGGAAACTGTCGGAGCCGACAACTTATCGGCACCGACAGAAAGTTTCGATGCATCGGCTCCGGCCGGAGCCGATACAGACATAATAAGGTGTCGGAGCCGGTCGGAGCCGACACCGAAGCCTGAGCCACATGGTGATCGGAACCGATCGGCGCCGACACCGAAGTGACCGAACCAGAATCGGCACCGATAGCCATCGGTGCCGAAGGTTTGTGCAAACCAGGATTGGCTCCAGCCGGAGCCGATCTCGACTCTGAAAGAGTCGGAGCCGAGGCCGCAGGCTTGGACACAGTAGCCTGGGCCTTGGAAGACTTGGAAGCCTTGGTTGGAGCCGACTTAGCCGGAGAGCCCTCCGGTTTAAGTAGGCCCCTCAAAATCAGCTTGTTTCTCCTTTCCTGCAGGACTCTCTGGCTGAAAGAATGACAAATCGCACAGGAGTCCTGCAGGTGGAGAGGTCCCAGGCAGTATAGGCAAGAAGTGTGACCGTCTGTCAGAGACATCTTCTGACAGCACGAGTCACACTTCTTAAAGCCTGAGACCCTTTCCTTAGACATGGTGTAAAAAACACACACACACAACACCTGTCCAAGAAATATATCCCAAAAATAAGAAAAACTATTCTCTCACACACACACACACACACACCCTAACAAGGGGGGGATGGGATGGGAGAAGGCCTGACTAAAAACTTTAAAGGAGAGAGGGAATTCTAGTCAGAAAAGGACTAAAACTAGTCTAAAACTATTAAAATTAAGTTTAAAATTAAGTTTAAATTGAAAAAGGGGCAAAAGCAGTAGTGTATAAATCACTTACCAGGAGCTGGTAAAAGGAGGACCTCATCAGCTGCGCAACGAGATCTGGGTACTTACCGCCTTGCATCATGGGATATGGGGCTGCCTCGAGCTGGTAAAAGTGACTCTTGAGCTTAGCAAGTGCCGAGTCAGAGCCGAGGATCGGCTCCGAACCCATCAAGCAAGAATGAAGGTGAGATTGACAACTTAACATCTTTTAGTTATGTACTTACCATAACTTTAGATGTTTGGGATCCATCTCGCCTACATTCTGTACTGATGGGCTCGGAGCCGATCCCTCGGCTCCGACTCGGCACGCTATGCTATAGAGCGAGGCCTCTTATTGGCTGAGCTATTTCTTATCCCAGGATGCACCACCACTAATCCCCCAGATCTTGTTTGTCCGCATTCATGCACACATGCACACATGCACAACTTGTTTATATAACATTGTTAGATGTTTCAAGATGAAACAACAGGATTCGGACCTTCTGATATCCTCTGATCTCCAAGGCAGGGGGAAGGAGGGTGGGTTATTGGGAATGTAGGCGAGATGGATCCCAAACATCTAAAGATATGGTAAGGACATAACTAAAAGATGTTATGTGATCCTATCTCGCCTACATTCTGTACTGATGGGACAGCGTCCCTAGCACCTAAATCCTGGGTGGCTCATTGGAAAACACTCCTGAGCACTGTGGAACCAAATGAAGCTCGTCCTCTAGATGCCACATCCAATTTGTAGTGGGAAATGAAGGTGTGCAGGGAAGACCATGTAGCCGCAGCACAAATGTCACTAATGGCAAGCTTAGAATGAAATGCTATCGAAGTAGCCATAGCCCTTGTAGAATGAGCTTTGACAGAGGAGGTAAGCTCTTTGTTAGAATAAGAATAAGCTTGAGTAATACAGTCCCTGATCCATTTGGCAATAGTGACCTTTGTGACAGCTTTGCCCAATTTATTGTCTGCAAAGGATACAAACAACTGATCTATTTTCCTTGTTTGTTTGGTCCTATCTAAATAAATACGCAACTGCTTGTGGACATCTAATGTGTGGAATATGAATTCCGCTTCGTTAGAAAATTTCGGAAAGAAGACTAGAAGTTCTAATGATTGTTGTAGGCAGAAACTGGAACAAACTTTAGGGACAAAGGAAGGATTTGGCCTGAGAGATACTCTGTCTTTGTGAAAAACCAAGTACGGAGGTTTCACAGACAAAGCTTGAAGCTCTGAAACCCTTCTGGCAGAAGTAATCGCCACCAGAAAAGCAGTCTTCCACGATCGAAATTTTAGATCACATGTCGCTGCCGGTTCAAAGGGGAAGGAAGTTAAGGCACGTAACACCACATCGAGATCCCATGGAGGAGCAGGATGAGAAATCGGAGGTCTTAAAAGCGCAGCACCTTTTAAGAAGGTCTTACACAATCTGTTGCTCATTAAAGGTGGGTTTATAGATTTGTGAAAATTGGAAATAGCTGCCAATTGAACCTTGATGGTAGAGACTGAAGAGCCTTGATTGAAAAGAGAAGTTAAAAATTTTAGTACCTCTGATACGGGAATAGTGACGGGATCCAGGCCCCGGAGTTGAGCCCAAATAGCAAATCTTTTCCATTTGCTAGAATACAATTTCTTTGTAGCAGACTTGTGGGCCGAAGATAAGATGTGTACAACTTCTGGATCCAATGTATGACTCCTGACTATAGTCGGAAGAGGAGGAGCCAAGCCGTCAATTTTAAGGTGTGAAGGGACTGGTAGAACAGTCCCGACTGATGAACCAAAAGGTCTGGGATCTGATCCAGGAACCATGGACCTTCCAGAGCATACTTCCGAAGATAGGGGAACCATACTTGACGAGGCCAGTAAGGAGCAACTAAGATCATTTTGCTCCCCAAGAGAGATGCCTTTTGGATCATCCTGGGAAGGAGAGGAACTGGAGGGAAGGCATAAAGCAAGCCGGTGGGCCAAGGACGGGCTAGTGCGTCCATGGGGCTCTTCCCCGGAGCCGGGGTGAGGGAGAAGAACTTTTTGCACTTCACATTTAGAGGAGTCGCGAAGAGGTCGCAACACGGAACTCCCCATTTGCTGAAAATCTGATTTGCAACCGTGATGTTCAGAGACCATTCGTGAGGAGAGAGGATGGTTCTGCTCAGTCTGTCGGCTATCACATTGGACTTGCCTGGGATATGAGTAGCCACTAGGAAGCGTTTGGTCGACACTGCCCATTCCCAAACCCTCATGGCCTCTCTGCAAAGAGGATAGGATCTGGTCCCTCCCTGTTTGTTCAAGTACCAGACAACTGACATGTTGTCTGAGTGAACGGCAATCACGCCCTGAGGGAGGTAATCGTGAAGGGCTTGAAGGGACAGAAGCACCGCCCTCATTTCTAGGATGTTGATATGAAGTAGGGTCTCTTTTGGGTGACATTTGCCTTGGACTGACCTGCCCAGGGAATGCCCCCCCACCCCATCTGGGAGGTGTCCGTGGTCAAAGTGGCCGCAAGAGGAGGTGGAACAAAGGGTCGTCCCTGATCTAAATTGGAGGGCACTAGCCACCAGTGAAGGTCCCGTTTGCAGGTTTCCGTGATCCATATGAGGTGACTGAGAGGGAGTTCCTGAAAGGACCACTGAGCTGAAAGAAGCCACTGGAGAATTCTCATGTGCAACCTTGCAAGGGGAACTAGAAGAACCGTGGCGGACATGGATCCCAATAGTTGCAGGACCATTCTGGCTGGGGCTTTGGATCTGGGAAGTAAGGCTCGAACTTGAGACTGTATGGTTTGTATTCTGTCTGTAGGTAGATAGACCCGCATTCGGTTTGAGTCTATCTCTACCCCTATGAATCTTATGCGTTGAGATGGCAGCAACACAGACTTTAGCCAATTGAAGGTGATTCCAAGGGAATTGCCCAGTGATATAGTGGCTTGTAGGCTCTGCAATAGTAGATGCTTGGAGGTGGCAGTTAGGAGCCAGTCGTCTAGATACGGAAACACCTGGAATCCTAGACTTCTCAGGTGAGCAGTCACGACCGCCAAACACTTGGTGAACACCATGGGGGCTGTGGTGAGACCAAAGGGCAGCGCGCGGAACTGAAAATGACTGCCTCCTAGGCTGAAGCGCAGATGTCTCCTGGACGCTTGATGTACCATAATATGGTAATAAGCGTCCTTGAGATCTATGGAGCACATCCAAACACCTTTCTCCAGCAATGGGAGAATGGTTTGTAGGGTGACCATTCGGAACTTGGACTTTCTGACTGAACGGTTTAGAATACTGAGGTCCAAAATGGGTCTCAAGTCCCCGGTCTTTTTTGGCACCAAAAAGAATCTTGAGTAAGTCCCTAATCCGATCTGGTCTGCGGGGACCGGTTGGATGACTCCTTTTTGCAGCAGCTTTGAAACTTC
This sequence comes from Protopterus annectens, assembly GCF_019279795.1. Lineage (NCBI taxonomy): Eukaryota > Metazoa > Chordata > Ceratodontiformes > Protopteridae > Protopterus > Protopterus annectens. Next base: position 1,832,721,445 of record NC_056737.1, on the reverse strand, counting down.
TGAGGCTGCAGTTTCCCGTTGACTGGGTGGCGGGTCCAGGATTTTTTTGGACTGAGGTGGAGAGTGAGAGAAAGGGATGGTGTAACCTCCGGCGATAATTCGAAGCACCCATCGGTCCTGAGTGATACCTTCCCAGGCTTTTAGGTGCTTCGAAAAACGACCCCCGACTGGCTCCGGAGCTGCACAGTCGGGCAATCCCTCAGGGACTGTGAAAGGCTGAAGAGCCACGAAAGGACTCGCGGTCTCCAGTGTTGCGAGGGCCTCTGCCGCCTCTGGGACGGCGTCTTCTGAAGAATTTCCCCTGCCTCTGGAAGGGGGATCATCCTGCTGAGAGGGGTAAGACTTCTGAGATCTACGGAACCACATTTTCCCTCCTCTTTTAGCCTTGGGGTAAGGCCGAAAGGGAGTGGAAAATTGTGCCCCTACGGCAGTCAAAGTCTTACCCTCCTGCTCGCAGTGGGTCAGTGTGTCCTTTACCTTGGGTCCAAACAGGGAGGACCCATCAAAGGGGGCGTCAGCAAAGGAAGACTTAAAGGCCTCCGCGAAATGACACAGGCGGAGCCAGGCTTGTCTCCGTAGAGCAATGCCTGTACCCGCCGCTCTACTCGTCCCTTTGGCCGCATAAGAAATGAGCCTCATGGGCGAGTTTGAAATGGACGACAGTGTAGCCAGCTGAGAGCCAACCGTTTGGGCCAGCTCCTCAGGCAGGTTACCCAAGAGGGTATCGGAAAGTTCTTTAATCAGATCCCTCTGAAATCTGGTAAAGTGCGTAAGGTAGTTCAAGGACCTTAATGTAAAGGCCGCTGAACTTAGGGTGTGCTTACCGTACCGATCCATGCTCCTAGACTCCTTATTAGGAGGATGGATGGACGAAGCCTCTGCTACATCTTGCTGGGTAGCAGATGCCACCACCAAAGCATCTACAGCCACACCTTTAGTTAGGAACTCTTTTTCAGGGGATGCTGAGAGGAACTTATTAGGACGAGCAGGCACCGGTTCCACAGAGTCTGGGTGTTCCCACGCCCTTCGACAGATCAAATCCAAGAGCTCGTCGAAGGGCGGAGACACCCAGGAGGCGGAGGGCTGAGCCCCGAAGGCCTTAAGGAACACCGACTCATCAGCAGAAGGGGGTTTGGATTGCCAGCCGCCTCGTTGTTTAAGGGCTTCCAGGATGTCTGCAAAGGAGACATCATCTGAGGACGACTTAGGGGACCCTTCTGCATCATCGAGATCAGTGTCTGATGTAAGAGACTCATCAGGGGAGTCAACGTGCTTCCTCTTGCACGATCTTTTCCTGGGGGGTTCCTCCGAAGAAGCTTCAGAAGGACCTCCAGGAGGGGGGAACCCCAGTGGTGGTAATCTCAGGCCCCCGGGCTCCGCTGTCTAAGGACAGGGGGACTGCCAAAGACCCAGTCTCGGTATGCAGGGAAGGAGCTGGGGAGACCGTGGAGGTAGCCAAAGATGATTTGGCTAATGCACTCCTCATAGCCCTGAAGGCGGGACCACCAGAATCCTGGGAGGGTCCCACCTCCATGGCCACGACGGTAGATGGCACTCCGAGCCATGCACCGAGAGGAAGGCTTGAGTCCGAAAACATCAGTCCCAAGCATCCCGGGCCGACAGAAGAAGTCCGTGTACCGAACTCGGACTCAAGAGCCGGAGTTGGAGTAAGGGTCGGCCCGACCCTAAAACCTCCACCGGTTCCACCAGCACCGGCTCCAACGGTGCCGAGGCTGTTGGAGGAGGAACCATAGTAGCAGGGTGGACCATCAGCTCCGGCTTGAATGGGCTGGAGCCGAAACTAACTTTTGGAACACCGGAGACTGGAAGAGTCTTAGGAGCACCCTGTCGATGTCCGAATCAGACATCTTGGAGGATCTAGATGATACCGATCGGGTCCGAACTGATTTCTCCATCGGCTCCATAGGACTCGGGGATCGGCTCCGAATGGATTCTATTATTATCGGTTCCGAGGGAGATCTCAAGGCAATTTCCCTCGGTGCCGATGAGGACTTCTGCGCCGAAGGGGAAGAGTCTGAGCCGGCAACCCTCATTGGCTCCAATATCAGTGGAGCCGATGAAGGTGACACGCCTCTCGATGCCCCAGTCCTTGGCTCCGAAACCAGAGGGGTCGAGACTGGAGGCATCGAGGCAGACCGTTCCGCCCTCGGCTCCGAAGTCCGTGGAGCCGATGGAGAAGTCTGCCTAGGTTTTTTGGCAGTCGGTTCTGACAGACTGGTCGGAGCCGACGCTTTTTTCTTTTTTGAAGGAGAGGGAGAAGAAGATAAAGCCTCCTCGAAGGATGGCTTAATCAACCCTTTAAGGATTAATTTGTTTTTCCTCTCCTGGAGGACCCTTGATGAGAAGGCGTGACACACGCTACATGACTCTTGTAGGTGCTTGGCGCCTAAACAATAAACGCACGAGGAGTGGTCGTCCGTTATGGACATCTTATAACCACACCTCGCGCACTTTTTAAACCCGGAGGGTCTATGTTCCTTAGACATTTTGACTACCTAGGGAAACAGATTAATCACAGTGAATAGAAAACTAGAAAGTTTAAAGTTTAAAGTTTTTTTTTTTTTTACACAAAAACAGTACACGAACTAGTAGCACAAAAACACATAAATTGAGGGTCAAGACCCTCTAACTTAAGCAGGTACTTGACCAGTAAAACACCAAACGCTAGCTAGAATAGGGGAAGGTCCCTCTAACTTAAACGGGAAACCTTCCCTTAAAGAAAAACACAATTCTCACAACAAAAATATTCAAATACACTCGTACAACAACGATAGCTGTTAAAACAGCTTTTGGGTTCAATTTAACAGATTTTTCTGACAGGAAAAGTCTGAATAAACAGTACTTAGCCCAGCCAAGTTTGAGACCACGTCCTAGCTTGTAAGCGGCAAACGAGATCTGGGGGATTAGTGGTGGTGCATCCTGGGATAAGAAATAGCTCAGCCAATAAGAGGCCTCGCTCTATAGCATAGCATGCTGAGTCGGAGCCGAGGGATCGGCACCGAGCCCATCAGTACAGAATGTAGGCGAGATAGGATCACATAACATCTAAAGTTTTTTTTTTTTTTTTTAAACAAAAAGAAAAAAAACAAGTAATTAGTGCTAAACTAGCACGCACACAAGGCCCCAATACAATACACTCAAACAAAAACTCCGAACCAGCGAGGGGAGGGAATTAAAGATAAAATTTTAGAGGTAAAATTTTAACCCAAAACTATCAAAAACCTAAAGGAAACCTAACACAATCACACAGATTTAACTAAAGAAAAGTAATCTGAAACTTTTTAAGTTTTATAAACACTTAGCTGAAGAGCTCAAGACGATCCAACTGGTTACCAGCGCGGCAAACTAGATATGAGGTTATGTAGGGAGAGCAGGGCATTATGGGTGAGGGGAGGAGCTAGGAGCTCGGATCCATAGCTGGATAAACCATGCCGGTTCGGATCCGATATCAGGTCCATAACCCACAGGTTGCAGACAAATGAATCTCCTACTTCAGATCTACCTTTTAGTCTGGGCAGAAGGGGGCATAGCTAGTAAACCTGTGCCAGCCTTTCCCAGGAGTGTGTGTGTGTGTGTGTGTGTGTGTGTGTGTGTGTGTGTGTGTGTTTGTATATAAATCAAATCTCAAAGCATGTGTGTCAGCTACTTGGGCAGGGACACAAAGCACTGACTGGACAGAGAGAGTGCTGGAGGTCTTAGCTTGGCCACTCAGCTGAGATCTTAACCCTATAGCTGTTCCAGTGGGGAGTCTTACTGGGGATCTGGAGAGAGAGGGAGAAACCAGCCCCAGACTGACTGTGATCTCTGTGTGCTCTTAAGGGAAATTGTACTTTACTGTGCGTACTTGTCATCCTCCCAATGTGCACATCCCTCACTGGTGCTAGTGGTGAGAATTGAAGCTCCTTGATTACTGAGCCAGTGCAGGGGCATAGTATATTAATTGTGTACATGTCATCCTCCCAATATGCACATCCCTCACTGGTGCTAGTGGTGAGGATTGAGGCTCCTTGATTACTGGGCCAGTGCAGAGGCATCATATGAAATAGGCCATGCTACATTTATATCATTTGAACCAGAGGTTTTGGTTTAATCTAAAAAAAAAATTACTATCTTCATTTTTGATCAGGACTATTTTTCTGATTCACCTGACCCTTACTTATAATTTGAAATTGGCCTTTATCACTGTAAATTTCAGCATTTTCATTGTCATTTTCTACTAATGACTTATTTTATTCAGAATATCTAAATTCTCTAGTTTCAGTTTCATAATAACTGTGAAACGTGAAGCTGGTTCAAAAATACCATTCATTTAAACACCTTGCACATTGTGGGCTACAGTCTCTCCAAAAACAGCTCTGCTCATAAAATAAAGCACACTCTTTCAGGACAGTAGTTTCTTAAATAGCCAGCTATTTTACAAAAGAAACATTTTTTCTTGTCCACCATTCCTTACTTCTCTTGTGTGTCCTTTAATATAAACCGCATTTTCTACATAATGTAAGCAGCTATTTTCCATTCTTAATAGTATCAACACCATTCTAACATTCCAAACTCTGTAACTGCCTTTAATTTTTTTTTATGATCCCAACTGTTTCACATATAGTTTGCAAAATCTCTGAAATGCCTTCTTCATCTATTGTTTTAATCAGTAAAAAGAGATTTTCTTGACTTTTTTATAGTAATGTTGTAAAATGTGAAATTGCATCATGGAAAGCCATTTTATTTATAGGTTAGGTTCATAGGTTGGTACTGGGCTATCTGCCCGAAGGCATATATTAGCCCAGCCACGTTGTGCGGTATTCACCGCCCCTTTAGTAGTTCCCTAGACCCTTGTACTAGCAGCTAGTACCCTTGGCCCCTATCTAGTAGTGCTGTTGGTGTGATCCCCGGTATGAACTTTCTGTTACCCATCCACTCATCAAGGTTCCTCTTGAAGAGTGATAGTGCGGGGCTCTGTCTTATGTAGATCGGGACGCTGTTCCACAGTAAAGGAAGTCTCTGTGAAGGGAATCTATCCCTCCAGCATGTTCTATTCATTGTTGTGTTGAGGTTTATATCCCTAGAGCGTGTAGCTCGAGTAGATTTGGTTTTGCTAAGATGGAGAATGTTCAACAATTCTGGGTTGGACATGGCTCTGTACGTTAGACAGAGATCGCCTCTGAGAAAGTGGTATGCAACAGAGAACAGTCTTAGCTTTTTAAATCGTGCTGCATAGGTCAACTGTTTGAGGCCAGTAATCCTCTTGGTTAGGTACCTCTGTGGTCTCTCCAGCTGCTGGAGATGTCTAGCCAGGTACATTCCAATTGGTGCATTGTACTCAATAATGGGTCTGATGAGGAAAGAGTAGAGGGGCACCATTACATCCTTAGATCTTGATGCAAACCCTTTCATGATCAGATGGGTCACATAGAAGGATTTTCTAACCACTTTGGCAACATGGTTATCAAAGGAAAGCTGGCTATCTACTTGGGTCCCTGGATCCCTTATTTCTTCTTCAGATTTCAGGGGATTACCTCCTATGTTGTAGTTTGCGGGTACTCTGTTTTTTCCAAAGGGGATTACTACGCATTTTTTTGCATTTAGCTTGAAACCATGGCTTTGACACAATGCATCAGTCTCATTTAGGCCCTTCTGGAGGATCTCCATGTCAGCCGGAGACTCTATTATAGCACTCAGTTTGCAGTCGTCTGCAAACTTAGTCAGCCACAGCCCTTCCGTGCTTGCCTGTACTTCTGAGAAGTATATGCCAAACAGGAGGGCCCCAGGACAGAGCCCTGAGGCACACCACTCGTTACTGGTCTGCATTCAGATATAGATCCCGCTACTCTTACTTTATGGGATCTGTCTGAGAGCCAGTTTGCGATCCATCTTGCGACGTAAGGGATTATGCCCAGGCTGGTGAGCTTATCAATAATACCTGAATGGGGAATGGTGTCAAATGCTTTAGCAAGGTCAAGGTAAGCCGTGTGTACCTCCTTTCCCTTATCTATAGCCTGAGTAACTGTCTCAAAGAAATCCACCAGGTTCAGGAGGCATGATCTGCCCTTGACGAAGCCAAACTGTGTGGGGTCCAGCGACTGGAGGTTCCCAATCTCTCCATTTATGAGTTCCACAATGATTTGCTCCATAGCCTTACAGATCAGACTGGTCAGGCTTATTGGTCGGTAGTTCCCAGGGTCAGTTGTGGCCCCACCCTTGTGTAGTGGGACCACCGTTGCCATGTGCCATTCTATGGGCACATATCCTGCGGACAGGCTGAGACTGAACAGGGTATTAAGATGTGGGGTTAATTCCTTTTGGAGCTCACGTATGACACAGCCTGGGACACCATCTGGTCCCATGGAGGCAGTGTTTTTAGCTTTAGATAGAGCCTTGTTAACCAATGTATCAGTAATAATTGGACTTACACAATCCCCTGGAATGGTAATAAGCCCTGTAGGTGTCAGTTATTTATCCAAGTTAAAACAATACAGCATTACACCTTTAGATTCAAGCCACAATATACAATGTCTCTGGATCTATATGAATGACAGCTCTACTATTTTTTTACAATTCCAGTCTTATTAAATTGAGACATAAAAAGTTCATGTCATGTAGAATATAACCTTTGCCTACACATTACAACAGTGCAATATCTTTTCATTGGGTGGAAGTATCCCTGTAGGCTCCTCCAGCTTCTCCTGAAGCAAAAAAATCTATGTTGTTAACCTCTGTATTACTATTTCTTGGCTCTGCAATCCTCATCTGATGGCAACAATATTAACCATGTTTTACAACCTCTCTTCAAGGTTCTCCCAGCTCTCCAGCTGTCCATCTGGTGCCTAAGCATTTGGCTCTTGATTCATTAATCCAAAGGGCTCTCAACTGCATCTGCACAAGTCTCAGTCACTACATTAATTTGTAACATCTCCTCAAACAGCAATTCAACATTCTCAAAAATGTAAACAGCTCTAATTTCCCCTAATGATGTCATTAGTGTTTCCCTCACCTCTCCCCTCTCTATGTTGCGCACCTCCATCTCTACTCCACTAGTTATGTCTGAAATGTGCCACAGAGCTACCTACAACAAACAGTAGGTGAATCATATCCCACCATCTGTATAAATTTCACCTCAGGTCTTCCCTCAAAATAGGTAATAGTCACAGGTGAGCTAACATCTATTAAAAAAACAACCAAATAAAGCAGTATTCTTTTCAGATGTTTTAATTATTTCTTTAGTCTCTAATTTGTTGTACATCACAAGACTACGTCTTTCCAAACCTTTTTCATTCATCCCCTGCACACACTTATCTCATCTGCAAACAGATGTGCTTTTCATCTACTTACTCTGCAATGTCAGTTTTGACATTAAAGACTATTGGTTCTAATCCTGACCAGCAGCACCCCACCTGCAATCTGCGTTTCCTCACTGTGGACTCCCTTTATTATTATCCTCTGTGTTCTATAACTAGTCCATAGTATCATCTCAAAATCAGCTCCAACACCAGCTAACTTATATATTACTTACTTTCACAGAACTGTGTCAAATGTCTTATTAAAATATAGGTAGGCTATACAAAGTGTGCTTCCATGGCCTGTTACAGTGGACAGCCAGTCAAAAAGCTCTACTGCAACAGTCTGACACTCCTGCTGGGATTCGAATGGTTGCCTTGCACCCTGTGACTCACTGGCCTCTTAGTAATCAGTAGTCTTTTATTTCAGAAGTGATGCCGTCAAGTTCCCAACCAGTGAAGATAAATAATAACTGAAAAGTGCATTTCTCTCGGTCTTGTTCCCATTTATATAAAATGTAATCTAAGCTGTACTGTTCCTGCCTTCCAGTACTACCCCATTTTCCCATGATTCATTAAAAGGACTGGTCAAGGACATCAATTAGCCCTACACCTATAATTCCAATAACATCTTGCTGATTTGCCTTCCATGAATGGGCTGATAGCTCTGCTCCTTCCGCACCACACCAAATCCAGAATACTTCTCTACCTTAGATGCCTCCCAGTTCAGTTTGGATCTTCCTATTCTGTGCAGTTAATTTACTTTTTGTTGCCCAAGGATGATCCAACAGACACAGGACCTGGTAATTTATACACTCTGGGAGAGTATACACTATTCTCTTCCAGAAGGTGTTTGTTAAAGGATGTTGTTCTGCAGATGGATTATTAGCAGGTTTGGTGCAGAACAGTAAGTGACAACATTGCAATAAAACAGTTGTTGACAGATGGCCTACTGACACATACCCTGACTGACATATATGACATTATGGATGCATAAGGAGATACCTTGTAGCAGAACTACATGGTAATACAATGGAGAAGGTAATGAAACCTAGAAACGAAATGCCCTAATGTGCAGATACTTTGTAACTGATGAAGCGTGCTTTAAATTACTCAGACATGACAACTGTATGCTGATGTAGAGCAGACAAGTAGTAAGATGCAGCTTCTGAGTCTACCACTTCATGAAGTTACACCATCAGAGGTGCAGATAGATCAGTACTGCCACAGCAACTCTGTCTTCTACTGAGGTCTTGTTTTTCAAGTTTACCTTCCCAAATGTGAGGCCCCTAATACCAGGTATTTTTTAGAAAAGCATTCTGGTCCCTTTAGGTATTACCATTTTGGATGTCATAGTGTCAAAGTATTAACCTATTTCAACAGTGAGTAAACCTATGATTATGTTTTGAAAAAGAGGCAGTGTTTTGTCAAATTTGTGAGACTTCTGAAACCAGAAATTACCAGAATCTGTGAAATCTGTTCTGCATAATGTAACTTTAGACATGTATAGTGGGTAGCAGATTATAGCTTTGAACCACCTGTATATACATAAAATGAACTAATACGCTTCACTGACTTGCACCCAGATTTAAATCAATCAGTTGATCATTTCGGATTAAGGACCAAGTTTTGAATGCTTTGTCTTATTGCCAGTGTGAGACAGGACATCTTCCTAATTAGCTAAGGGTTACTTCTAATAGATGCATCAATTACTATTCTGATCAAGTCATATGTGGCTAAATGAGTCATTTGAGGGCTCAATACGATAAGTTTTTGTGTGATAAGCATGGTCTGCAGGGCCATACTAAATTTCCATGCACCAGGTGTGGGGAAAAGTCACATTTTTAACCTGACTGTATGGATTCCTTAGATAATTCATCATCAACACCACCATTTTTTCCCATTTTCTATGCGGGGTTGGGGTGTCATGTCAACTGTCACTATTTCTCTCTCTCGATTCAATGTCACTCTTCTACCTTTCTTGACAGTCATGCCTGACTATCACAGGTTTTCTCTCATACAATACAGCTATATTTTGCTGGATGCCATCATTTTCTCTAATCTTGTTCCTGTTTGTCCCAAATCTTTTTCACCACACTGTCTACACATGTGCCTGGTCTTCTGTAATTTATTCTCTTTGGACTTCTCTGCAACTGGAATTACTTTGGCTTCTGCTCTGATGTTCTCATTCCTTCGACTGTACTACAGTAAGCATCCTATCACCAGTTTCAGACACTTCATTTCCTGTATGTCTAGCTTCCTCAACTGCTCTGCCTTCACTGCCCAGTTTTTTGTACCATACAGTAGTACTGCTTCTTTGACATTGTTCTGTCATACACTATCTCTGACACACTGCTAGTTAGCTGCAGCCTCTCTGATTCTAGGTATGACCTCCGCATTCAGACTTCCCTTCTCCTCAACCATCCCTTCCAGATACTTGAAGCTGTTATCCTGTTCCACTATTTTCCCTTCTACGCCAATTCTCAGCTTTTTCTAATTTCCCCATTTGCTGCCACTTGTGCGTTCATAAAATAATACAGTCTATTCCTTCCAGTGTCTGTGGTAGAGCAGAAAACCTCAGGTTTTCCCTGCATGCTCTGTCCTCTAATTCTACCATGTTTTGAAACAGCTCTTCTTGAGCAGTCTCATACTTAGCCAGTTTTTCTTCATTTCAATCTCTGATTTTTGCAGATTTATCAATTCATCCGAATATCTGTTTAAAGATACTTCCATTCTATTCAGCCTTTTATTATTTACATTGATAAACTCCTTTCATGTGTGGCTTGTTTTAATCAGCATGCTCTTAGTTTCTTCTTTACTGGCACTGAGGCAGTGTGCTTACTATTCACTAACTGAATTTACTAAAAATGGCAGAGTTCCTGGTCCTTATCTCTCAGTTTCTTTTTTCAAACTGGAAGAGCTCCTCTTCTTTCACTGTAGGCTGTGCCTGAAGGCTGTGACTGGGGCAGTACTAATTATGTGGAGTTTTCTTCATTCAGAAGCTGATGGAAATACTTCTTCCATCTGACTTTGATGTCCTGTGGACTGGTGAGCAGGTTGTTGCTAGCATCTCTTATGAAGAGTGTCTGACTATCTTCTTTATCTTTCGGTCTTTGCCAAGCAACCCGACAGTTTCTTTGTGGTATCTACTGAGTCACTTTTGAGAAGATGGTACAGTGCCTCTGATGTCTTGTTCTTTGTTACTGCAACTTCTCCCTTAGCCTCTTTTTCAGCCACCTAATACTCCTTCTTACCTGCTCCATTTTTTTCTATTTCCCACTTTTTGCCACATAATAAATAAATACAGTTATTTATTTATGTATGTGAGATGAGGATGAGGAGGAGAGACACCAACAGTCACTAACACAGAAACTGCCTGTGGGTGTGTGTGAAATTAAGCCTCATAAGGGACACATGGACTCGGGTAGGGAAAAGGAACTCTCAATCAGTGCAAGTATGAATAGGAAGAAGATTACCAACTTCAGATTTACAAATTGTTAGGAAATCTGTGGTGGTTTCAAGAAAGCTTACATCTCACAGATGATGTCAGCATCATTCATTCCAGAATAAATTTACAAATACATAAAGGGAGATTTAGAAGAAAGCAGTGGATTGTGCATAGTCAGAGTGACTGAATGGCTCCAAAGATTCATAGGTTCATACATAGGTACTAGGCTATCTGCCCGAAGGCATTTATAAGCCTAGGCGGAATGTGTTGACTGTCGCCGCCCCCTTAGATTAGTTCCCTGTGCCTCTGTCAGCAGAGCCATTGAAGTGATCCCTGGGGTAAACTTTCTGTTTCCCATCCACTCGTCAAGGTTTCTCTTGAAGAGGGTTAGCGAGGAGCTCTGCCTAATGTAGATTGGAATCTTGCTCCAGAGCATGGGAAGTCTCTGAGACAGTAGTCTATCCCTCCAGCACGTCCTATTTATTGCTGTGGTGAGGTTTAGATCCCTTGAGCGTGTAGCTCGATGGGATATGGTTTTCTTTAGGTGGAGCATGTCCATCAATTCTGGGTTGGATATGGCCTTGTATGCAGGCAGAGATCACCTCTGAGTAGGTGGTATGCAACCGAATACAGCTGGAGTTTCTTCAGTCGAGCTGCATACGGCATCTGCTTGAGGCCAGTGATCCTCTTGATGAGGTACTTCTGTGGTCTTTCCAGTTGTTGCAGGTGTCTTGTAAGGTACATCCCAAATAGGGCATTGTACTCTATGATGGTCTGATGAGTGATGCATAGAGGGGCCCAATGACCTCTTCTGATCTGGATGCAAACCCTTTTGTGATTAGGTGGGCCACATAGAAGGATTTTCTAACCATTTTGGCAATGTGATTATCAAAGGAGAGGTTACTATCTACTTGGGTCCCCAGATCCCTTATTATGTCTTCCGTATTTAGGGGGCTACCACCTATGTGGTAGTTTGTGCTTACTTTGTTTTTTCAAAGGGGATGACTATGCACTTTTTGCCATTTAGCTTGAGGCCATGGTTTTGACACCAGGTATCTGTCTCAGTGAGACCCTTTTGGAGGATGTCTGTCAGCCAGAGAGTCAATTATAACCCCTAGTTTGCAGTCGTCTATGAACTTGGTCAGCCACAGTCCTCCTGTGCTTGCCTGTACCTCTGAAAAGTATATGCCGAACAGGAGGGGTCCTAGGACTGAGCCCTGGGGAATGCCACTCGTAACCAGTTTAGAGTCAGACCTAGCTCCCGCAACTCTTACCATGTGGGTTCTGTCCGTGAGCCAGTTGGCAACCCATCTCGTGACGTAGCGGTTTATGTTCAGGCTGGTGAGCTTGTCTATAATATCTGAGTGGGGAATGGTGTCGAAGGCCTTTGCGAGGTCTAGGTAGGATGTGTGGACCACCTTTCCCCTCGTCTATAGCCTTGGTAACTGTCTCAAAGAAGTCCACCAGGTTTAGGAGGCATGCTCTGCCCTTAACAAAGCCAAACTGGGTTGGGTCCTGTGTTTGGAGGTTCCCAATGTTTCTGTTAATGAGATCCAAGATGATGCGCTCCATAGCTTTGCAGACCAAGCTAGTCAGGCTTATAGGGTGATAGTTCCCGGGGTCCGTTGTGGCTCCACCTTTGTGGTGCGGAATAACCATTGCTGTGCGCCACTCTGTGGGCATATAGCCTGTGGAGAGGCTGAGTTTAAACAGTGTGTTTAGTTGAGGAGTTAGCTCATCTTTGAACTCGTGTAGGACGCAGCCTGAGACACTGTCTGGTCCCATTGATGCTGTGTTTTTGGCTTTGGAGAGGGCTGTTTTAACCTGTGTGTCCATGACTTCAGGAGCACTACATTCTTTGGGTATAGTTATTGGCCCTTTTGGGGGTGAGAGGGGGGTGAAGTTAGCACTGAACCTGTCTGCCAGGATGTTGGCTATATCGGTCGGTTCAGTGTTTTTTGTGCCATTCTGCACAAACTCCGAGTAGATCTGAGGATTGCCACTTAGATACTTGACATAGCTAAAGAATGCCTTGTGGTTATCTTTGGAGTCCATGGCAATTTTTTTTTCTAAGCTAGCCTTGGATGATTTTATGAGGGAATGTAATTTCTTGCTGATACTGATCAGGGATGTCTTCCCTTCTTGGGATTTTACTCTTTTCTGTACTAGTTTCCTCCTTCTATTGTATAGCTTGTTTATGGCAGGGGTCCACCAGACTAGTTTTCTTTTCTTGGAGGAGTGAGTCTTGGTTTTGGTTGGGATAGCATGATCCATGCATTCTTGTAGGTGCCCATAGAGTGCATTAGTAAAGGATTTTGCAGCTTGGACAGCATTATCCTTTATAATGGGGGCTTTAAAACTTCCCACCTCGGCCTTAAGTAACGTGAAGTTTGCTTTTGAAAAGTTTTTCACAGTGGTTTCTTTGACCGGGGGTGGTGGCAGAATGTGGATATCCAGAGTGATTAGTTTATGGTCAGATCTAACAAGCGAGGGGTTGACCTCCAGTGTGGAACACCGGTCGCCCATGTTGGTGATGACCAGGTCCAATATGTTGTCACCTCTGGTGGAGGTGTTGACCAGTTGATCCAGGGCGTTTGAGTTTATAAATTCTAGGAAATATTAGGCAAGGGAGTATGCACTTGAGTAGTTCTCCCAGTTAATGTTTGGGTAATTGAAATCACCCAATATCAGGGTGTTTGGTAGGACCTTTATGTTTCCCAGTGTTTCCAGGAATGTGGAGTGGGGGTCCTGGGACACGGTGGGTGATCTGTAGCAAGCTATAATTTAAATAGCAGTTTTTCCCATTGTTAGTTGCACGTGGATGATCTCTGAAGCATCGTGCTGTGCCACTAACCTGGTGTGGGTATCCTTGATGAATATGGATACTCCCCCACCTTTTGTATTTCAGTCCGGGTTTTGTGGCCGAAATGTATGGTATGGGTTGTAGCCTGGTAGTGCTGGGGTGCTCTCTGGAGCCTTAAACCAGGTTTCTGTTACTGCACATATATCGATTTTCTCCATACTGAGGAGTGCCTTGACTGTGTGCATTTTGAGGTTTAGACTTCTGGCATTGAGTAGCATTACCCTCAGTTTTTTGTTTCTTGTGCTATTTACGGCGGTGGGTTTGTCTTTTGAGCCTTGCCTAAAAAAAGGCACTATGGGGGTGGCAAGAGCCTTGGCCAGTATTCGAAAGCCTAAGGGTGACAGGTGCAAGCCATCTCTAGCTAAGCAGCATGGCTTGTCGAGCATGTCATCCCAGGCTGACAAACACTAGATCCCCTTTGAATGACACCAGAAGCTTAGCCAATTGTTGAAATTGATAATTTTTTCTCTATACCATGGTATCATTCTTGGTGAGGGCAGGATGCTACTCAGGGTCAGAGTCATACCAGCCTGGGCTACATGATCAGAGAGCTCCTCCATGTCTCTTTTCATGTAGTCCAGGGAGGTACGGCTCAGGTCATTCACACCAACATGGACAATGACAGTCATTTTTGTACTTGTTCTGAAATGATCTGAGTGCTTGGGTTATGTGGCGGATCCTGGCACCTAACAGGCAGCTAACAGTAACCTTCTCCTTGTTCAGCCTAGTGAGTGGGAAGTCAGTGTGCCTGACTATAGAGTCACCTATTACTAGTGTGTTGGATATGTTATTTTGCCTTAAGGGCTGTGATTGCGTGGCACACTGGTTTTGTGAAGTATGTTTTTCATGGTTTGTGTTGGGGGGGTGGAGGCTGCTTGAATGTCTGCTTTGGAGGTCTCTGTTGCTTTTGCAGATTTGTATTTAGAGCCTCCGAGTATGTTTTCGTGTATTTATGTGTGTTTTTTGCCGGTGCTGGTTTCATATGTCTATGCGAGACTGGTGGTGTGATGCAAGTAATTCCCTTCTCCACTTGACTGCCTGGTCCAGTCCTGGATTGAGAGAGTTTAGCCTCCAGTTTGGCTGTATAATTTTATCTCTCGCATTTATTAGTGTTTGATGGAAGGAGGAGAGGGTTATCTATGCACATGAGGCAATTGTAACATTGCCTCAAAATCCCCAGATTCACCAGTTGGACCAGAAAGTACACCTGAAACTGCCCTTTGAACATGCCTGGATAGGTACAGTAAACTGTTTTACTGATTGGCTGGTAAGGTCGAATAGAGAGCCTTGTCCTTCTCTATAGTATAGGGGGGGGTCTAGTGCTAAGGTTTATTAGTGCTTGCTATGAGTTTTGAGCAAGTGCCGGGATGAGAAGTGAATGGTTTGAGTGCTTAAGGTGAAAGTTTGTCTAGTTCCTAGGGAAAAATTGAAGAGTAGACTTTGTGGAGCCAGGAATAGTTATACCCTAGCTAACTGGTACTGCTCGTCGAGCAAAACCATGCAAATTCGGGTTTTATAGCAGGGAAATGAAAGCAATAGAAATTAGCCCAAAAGGGCCAATAAACTACTAATTACTGGGCTGAAACCACTCCTCCAGGGAAAGATAGGCTGCTCAAAGCTCCCTCTCTCACAGTGAACAGAGAAACTTCCTTCTATCCAAGTAAGGTATGGGCAAACACAGAAACTTGTAACACAGCCCTGAATTCAGCACTAACCTGAAAACTGGACTATACTAGCTTAGAAAGGTGAGAAAACAAGTATTTTTTTTTTCAGAAAATAAAGCAGATACAATCAAAAAACACTTTAAATGCACAGAAATGTCTATCGCACTTGAGTGTGTAGCCTACAACAGTTAAACAGGTAATTTAAACACAAAAATGACTTTGTTAAAGTGCAGGCAGTAAAATAAGTACAATATGTAGCTGAAACAAGCTTTTTAAATCACAGAAACTCTAGAAAATTGGCATTTTAGATGGAATTAGCTAAAGGCAGCAAGAAAATGCAGAAAAATGATACTTAATCACTCCAAAGTCTCTTTTTTGTCTCTCTGCTGTTGTAGAACTCTGCAGGGCACCAGGCAGGAGCTTGCTGAGCTGTATACTAGCACAACAACCTTGCAAATGTGGGTTTTACAGCAGGGAAATGAAAGAGATAGAAATTAGCCCAAAATGGCCAATAAACTACTAATTTCTGGGTTGAAACCACTCTTCCAGGGACAGATAGGCTGCTCAAAGCTCCCTCTCTCACAGTGAACAAAATGCTAATATTGCCATAACTACCCTAACTCCGTGAAAGGATAGCATCATGAAAGTTGGTGCCAAAAATACTGGAGCAGTGTAGACTTGTATAGTCCATACCAAGTAGGTTGGTAGCCATACTGTGTCAGGTATGTATCCAATGCCAAGGACAGAGCAGGGATGTTCAACCCTGTGTAGCGAGCCAGTGATCCCATCAGTACCAAATCTACAGGACTTAAAAATGGTGATGCAAGCACATGACTGATAGTGGGTCTCAGCACAAGCTGCATAGCAAATGGTACTGTTGAGATAAGTACATTAACTGTTTCAAGGGAAAGCCCAGCAGTGAAGGAAAGGATACTCTTTTTACATCACTGAGACAAGAGGACAGAAGAAGCTAAAGCAAGCATTATTACCTTATCTTTCACAATGCTACTGTCAATTTTCTGTGGTCAACAGAACAGTGAAGGGCAGCCTGGAGTGACAGAGGTTTTCAGGGAACTGGTGCTATCTGTACTAGCAATCGGGAGGCTCAATAATCAGGACTACATTCTGTTTATCACATTGATCCAGTAAGATGGATTTAGGCTGGGAGGTCTCACTGGGGACTGACAGGAGGAGACCACAGTTAAGACCATGGCAGTGATTTTGGAAGGGATTGGCTAGTGAGCTATGGTCTTAAGTCTTCTCCAGCATTCCTTCCTTTCACTACTGTGGTTTCACAGCAAAAGTCTAATGTCATTGTCTGATTATGACTCTTTCTGGAAATGGCTGCTTGTCCACAAACTTTTGCAACATTTCCTTTCTGCTGTTGTGGGTAGTCTTATTGAAACTAATGCAAACAGTTTCTTTACTGTCCTGTGAACTTTAACCCAGATGGTACAAGCAGTGACCCTGTCAACTGCTGACATCATCCTACTGCAGGTATATTTTTCAATTGAAGGTTGGCAGTGTTAACTGATATGCCTAAGGCCTAGTAAACCACAGGGGGCGGGGTCAAAGACTGACCAAAATGTGTACAAAGGCACAGAAAAACTTGATTAAGTACAGAGAGAAAGAAAAAGAAACCACATGTACTGCAATCTCACAGAAAGGACCACCAATACAGCTAAGAGAAAAGCGGTTTAACACCAATTTTAAATTAAACTATCAACATGAGATAACGGTGTGTGTCTGAGATGTTAGAATGGCAGTGAAGAACTGGAAAGCACAGCAGAAGACATGTGACAGGATCAAGGGATACCTACTGAAGATGGATTCCTTCCTATCAGATACATATTTTATTGAGGGCCCACCTTAACGGGTCCATGGTTGGACTGAATCCCAAGAAGTTGCATGCAGGGTGAAAAGATCCAGAAGACTTCACATGTATAAGGCCCAGACAGTTGAGTGCTGCAGTAATGACTTTCAAAGTTACAGTCAAGACAATGATGCTTGAAAGGAAATACAAAAGAGGTGTCCATGACACAGATGTTTGCAATGGAGATGCTTTTAAAACAAGCACAGGAGTGAGTTTTAACTGTAGCAGTTGACATCAGGATGTTTTAGCTATTTACTTGTTTGTTTATTTTTAAGTGGGTAAAGCCACTGAACACAAGTGTCCCTACTGGGGAGCAACATGAGAGTACTTACTGATTAACATGACTTGCTAATAGTCACACAATTTGCAAGTGGGAATTAAGGGTATCAGACAGTACCACAGTATGAAACTTGTTAACAGCTTGTAGCCTTAACTCTGATGGCACAAACAATGCCTCAGTCCATTCCATCCCTGGAGTAAAGGAGACAACTGATCTATTCTCCAAAACTATGCACAAAGTTGAGGTAGTTTCTGTGCTGCCAGTGCACATTCAGAGAGTGAATGGTCACTCTCCCCAGCTTCCACTACAAGGAAGAAAACAGCTTAAAGCACTGGCTCAGGGACAAATCCAAAGCCACTTCTGGAAGGAAACATTGATTCATCCTGTGAAAGCCACATCATGGTCTACAAGGGCCTGAAGCTCTTAGATATTACTTACAGAGGTGATAGTTAACACACACAAACACACACACACACACACACACACACACACACACACACACACACACACACACACACACACACACACACACACACACACACACACACACACACACACACACACACACACTTCCAAAACATCAACATGACCAAGCTAATAGGCTCAAATGGTAGTTGGGCAAGCCTGCAAACCATAAAATTCAGGCTGCATGAAGATAAACAATTCTTCAAAGGAGGACAGATTTGCACCATTCCTTTAAAGAACTACTTAACCAGCTGGTGTTGAGCCATATCCTTGGCTTACGCAAAGTCAGGATATGTATCCTGACTACGGAAAAGCTGAGGCTCAAATCATACAAGTGTCCAAGTTGCATCAGGATCATCTGAAAACTGACCCACTGGGGTGATGCAGAGTAGCATGCTGTCCAAAATGAGAACCACTTCAGCTAGGAGGTACAGGCCTGCTAAGTAAAAGCTTTCAAAGTAGCCTGAATAATACCTGAGACCACTGGCTGGCAAATTTGGTATGATTGGAAAGTCTTCATTTGTAGTCATACCCTGAGGTAAAACTATCTGATAACTCAATGGTGAGGGACACCCTTGGCTTGAACCAACAGAGTTTTCTGTATCCCAGGAGGATTTACAGCATGAAATTACTACCTTCTTTGCTACCAAAAGAGTGAAGAACATTAGTTTTTGTCTTTCCTCCCTGCATTTTGTGATGAGGCATGGAATCAATAAGAATATTGAGAATGCATACCTGAACCATTGCTCCCTCCTCTTTATCCTGTGGGCAAAAATGAGGAACAGACACTTTTTCTAGAAGAGTAAATAGGGTGATCTCTGGAGATCCCCACTTCTGAAAGACCCAGACCACACACCGCCTCTAAATTTGCAGCTGAAGGAAGAACTGTAGAAGCATCCATCAGCTTATTTACTTCCTTTGGAATGTGAAACTCTGACAGAGTGATGTCCTTTTCTATGACCAGCTGCAAGTTGAGTATCATATCCCTGCAAAGTGGGTATAACCTATGCTCCCTGCTTATATGCCACACAGTGAACTGATTGCCTGAGTGAATGAGGACAAGGCCACTCAGGCTTATTCCTCTCCAAAGCTTTCAGAGCCACAGGTGAAACAACAAAAAACAAAAGTCTAACAAAAGGTTGGTGGGAACAGATTACCACTCCAGAGATTAGTTACAAGGGTCTGATGTAAAATATAATTCTTTGAGCATACTGCAGCAATGAAGCCACTGATATCCAACATTCCAATGGGACACCAACATCTTCAGCTGTATGAATGGTATCATGAACATTTTGGAGGTTATCATGTCCAGAAAGTCCATGTTTGAACTCTGCACTGTTTCTTCACACACACAAAATATTGTGTCCTCTAGGGCCCTGTCCAAGGAGAATAGCAAGTAACAATGATAAGAATATAACTCCCAAATGTTAAAAGCCTTCCTCTGAGCAGAAGACTTATTCCAGTTTATGTTAACTTCAACAGACTGCAACCACAGAAGCACCCATAGTAATGTGGCCACCAAGAAGCTCCTGGCGAGGCTGTCAGCGGCTAGTTAATCAGGTACAGGGACACAAGTACATCCTTTTCCTGCAAGGCTTCATCCACTAACACCTTTGTAAGCACTCTGAGCACTGAGGAAGTCCAAAATGGCAACATTTTGTACTCAAAGTGATAGTCATCCAGAGTAAAGCAGAGGAATCTCCTATGTTGACTTTAAATAAGGCATCTACCATGTCCAATGACATCAGCCAAGCACCCTGTAGAAGAAAATGTGTGATCCCCTGTAGGGTGACTACCCAGAAATGTGCATGACATCAGTGTAACAATACATCAAAGCCTTAGGGTCTACCCACCTTGTGCATTGTCTTCTCCCAGCCAGAGTTTTCATTGGATGTCCACATGTCTATCAACGCTTTTTTGGTCTCATGTCAGAGTTCCATGGAAACTATGCTAGTGGACAAGACATTAATATACAGCCAGTATTGTTTTCTGATCTTTGAGCCTCTTTTGGCCCTTTTTCCCATTTTCTACATGGGTTGGGGTGCCATCTCTCTCTATTCAATGTCACTCTCCTGCGTTCTTTGACAGTCATACCTGACTGTCACAGATCTTCTCTCACACAATCCATCCCCCTCTTTGCCGGATAGCTTGCCTTCTGTTTTTCTGCATATGTCCCCAAACCACCATAATCTGTTTTTGTTGACTTTCTCTGCAATTGGAGCAACTTTGGCTTCTGCGCTGATGTCCTCATTTCTTTGTCTGTCCCACAGTGTGCTTCCTACCGCCTGTCTCAGCATTTCATCTCCATCACCTCTAACTTCGTCAACTGCTCTGCCTTTATTGCCCACATTTCTGTGCCATACAGCTGTACCGGTCATACCACTGTTTTGTACACCCTGCTTTTCAATTTATTTGGCATTCACCTGTCATATATTACCATGACACTCTGTAACACATGGCTGCAGCCCTCTGATTCTAGCTTTGACCTACTCATTCAGACTTCCCTTCTCCTCAACCAATGCTCCTAGATACTTGAAGCAGTTAACCTCTTCCACAGTGTTTCCTTATATCTCAACTATAATCTAGCCTCAGCCACAACACATGGCACACTCGTACAATACGCAGATGACTCAACCATCATCTGCACAGCCCACTCCCTCCCAGAACTGCAAAAAGTCACACAGGAAGCATTTTCTTCTATTGAAACTTGGTTATCCAATGCCCAACTAATACTCAACCCAAACAAAACAAAATTACTAATCTTCCAACCCACCAAACTTACCCTAGACAGCTCTTACTTTAACATCACAGCAAAAGACAACACCACCATCCATCCTACAGACCACACTAAATTACTAGGAGTAGAAATAGACAAACTAAACTTTGACATTCACATTTCCATGACCATTAAAAAAGTGAGCAAAAACTAGGAGCATTATATAGAAATCAGCAACTACTTACCAAAGCAGCTAACATTTCAGTAGCAAATTCTCATCTTATCTCTACCCTACTCTATGCCTCTCCAGTATTTACTAACCTTAGACAATGTGACCTAAATAAGCTCGAAACCTGCTACAACAAAATTGCCAAATTCGCCACAGGGGCTTCCTACCGTACTCACCACTGTCTCTCATTAGCAGACCTGGGCTGGCTAGAGCTCCCCCACCTCCTTCAATGGTACCAACTCACACTCGCCCACAAACTAATAAATCAACCACTAAAAGTCCCATCCCTCCAGAATCTACTCCAACCCTACATAACAACGAGACCACTAAGATCCAGCCACAAAAACCTCCTACAGGTCACAAGAGCCATTAACTCTGCTGGAGAAGCATTATTCTCCTGCACTATAGCCAAACTCTGGAACTCCCTCCCATTCTCAATTACCTCTGTAACTTCTTGCATCCACTTCAAATCCTTACTAAAATCACACTTCAAAACTTGCCAGATATGCCCTTGCAACCCCCTAATACCATCCACTCCCCCCACCCACTACCTCTCTCAGCCCCTATCAACAACCTACTCTTAGCAAGCTTGGTTACTAATGTTCCTAGCTACCTACCACATAATACTAATTTCTTGTAGCAACAACTGCTAATGGCTGTTATGTACCTCAAAAACAGTTTGTATCAATTGTTCACTGATGAATCTCAACTACATTTTAACCATGTTAAATATGGTATGTCA
>NC_056737.1:1832687373-1832694873 GCF_019279795.1 Protopterus annectens | reverse complement strand
AACACATTTTCTCACGTGCTTTTGGGAGACTTGATGTATTGTTTTGCAAATTTTAGCCGGGCCTGTATGTTTTTCTGTGTAAGAAAAAGGCTCCCATCTTGCAATCCTACCCCATAGCCTAGACATATGGAGAATATGGGAGATTGTTGTCACATGTAGTACACAACCAGTAATTGCCAGAAATTCCTGCAGCTCCTTCAGTGTTGCTGTAGGTCTCTTGGCAGCCTCCCTGACCAGTTTTCGTCTTGTCTTTTCATCAATTTTAGAGTGACGTCCAGTTCTTTGCAACATCACTGTTGTCCCATATTTTCTCCACTTCTTCAAGACTGTCTTCACTGTGTTCTGTGGTATATCCAATGCTGTGGAAATTATTTTGTACCCTTCTCCTGACTGATACCTTTCAACAGTGAGATCCCTTTAATGCTTTGTAAGCTCTCTGCGAACCATAGCTTTTGCTGTAGCAGGCAACTGAGTAAATATCAGGAAAATCCTACTAGGACAGCTGAACCTTATTTGGGGTTAATCAGAGTCTCTTTAATTGATGGCAAGTGTGTACCCAAGAAGACTGAATGCTGTACTTAAATCAAAAGGTGTTCAACAAAGTACGAAACTGTACCCAATAAGGGTAAAACTAGTACGAAATGACAAAAAAACAAAAACGGACAAAGAATTCCACTTGTTTAATACAAATACTCTTAAAAACTAAGCACTTTTGCCATTAACAAATGGCTTCTTCAGAGTTAATAAGAGATGAATTCATCACTTCATTTATATTTTAAAAGACATATTGTCCATCCAATCACTTAACCCAACTCATAAATATTCAATTAATTCAAAAAACAGACTCCCCTTCCAAAAGTGACATACATATGTTCTTCTATCTAAACAAGTTTACTAATTCTAAAAAATAATTAACATAAGACATGGTCAATTAATAACTAAATGTTTAAAAATAGTGTTATATGTATTAAAAATGTATATATACATCATATTTTGTGTGCAAAAATGCAAATACAATATTTTACAAACACTGCATTCTTAATTATAAAAACTTTATCAAGAAATGTATATATATATATATATATATATATATATATATATATATATATACACATATATATATGTGTGTGTGTGTGTGTGTGTGTGTGTGTGTGTGTATATATATATATATATATATATATATATATATATATATATATATATATATATACACATATACATATATATGTATATATATATATATATATATATATATATATATATATATATAAATATATATACATATATATGTATGTATATATATATATATATATATATATATATATATATAAATATATGTTGCCATTATAAAAATAAGTAAATATTACATTTCATTGGCCCTTTGTTTTAATACTGACATAATAGATATATTTTCATTCAATCCAGGGGGACATGTTGCATTTAATTTAATTTGCCATTTATATTCAAGTTTGTCTACTCTAAGTTTGTCATCTCCCCCTCTTTCACTTGGAATCACTCGATCAGGTACAAAGAAGCTAAACGTCTTGTAGTTAGAACATGTAGTACTATGAATAAGCAGGGCATTATGTGCATCTTTGTTCTTAATCGCCCTAAGATGTTCAGCGATCCTATCTAAGTCTCCTTATAGTTTTTCCCACATAAAAACCTGGGCAGGTGCTGCAATTAGCCAAATACACTAGCATGTTTGAATTGCAACTACATCTGCCTGGGCATGGTATTGACCTATCGTATCCAACTACTGTCACATATGGACCATCATGAATATACCTGCAATACCTGCAAGCCCCACATTTGTACATAACTGAATACATACTTCTAGAAATTGGCCACTCAAAGATGTTTGTAATATTTTTTCCCCTACAGAATACTACTCTTGGTGTCTGTCCCAATCTCTGCTTCATGTTGGTGTCAAAACTTGTGTCCCATATTCTCCTAATAATTTCTACAATTGGGGATATTTGGTGATTATATCTCAATATAAGGGCATCTGATTTGTAAGGTTCAACTTTCTTCTCTGGACATTGATTTCCTACCCATAACATTGAGGGAAAGGAAGTATTTCTCCTCCTTTGTACTTCATTTCTCACCTCCAAAAGTAATTTCAGTGGGTATCCTCTGTCCAAAAACATACCTATTAGAACATATATTTCTTTTTGGTATGTAATATTGTCACTAATCAAACGTGACAACCTTACCATTTGGCCCTTAATAATACTTTTAAGCTGGTGGAAAGGATGACAACTTTGATAATGTAGTAAGGAATTACTATAGCAATAACCCACGCCTGGGTGTGGGTAATGCTAAATTTACCCACGGTTGGCGTGGTTTGGACCAAACAAAGCCAACCGTGGGTAAATTTAGCATTACCCACACCCAGAAGTGGGTTATTGCTATTATACCATGACATTATTTAAGAAAAGAAACTATTACTTTTCTTAAATAATGGCATAGTATAATGCCTGTTTACTGCCCTTCCGCAGATGTCCGGCATCCGCGGCAGTTCTGATGTACTGCGCCTGCGCAGTACATCAGAGTTGTGCAAGCAACGGAGAAAGCAAGGTCTCCGTTGCTTTTTAGTGTTTAGCTATGTTAAATGAGTTTAACATAGCGAGACAGTTAAAATAAGCAACGGAGATGTCCGTTGCTTATTTTAAACTGTCTCGCTATGTTAAACTCATTTAACATAGCTAAACTAAAAAAGCAACGAGATCTTGCTTTCTCCGTTGCTTTTTAACTGTTCGCTATGTTAAATGGGTTTAACATAGCGAGACAGCTTTAAATAAGCAACGGAGATCTCCGTTGCTTATTTTAAAGCTGTCTCGCTATGTTAAACCCATTTAACATAGCGAGACAGTGTTTTAAAAAAACGTGTTATACTAATGGAAAAAATCCGGGCGACCGGACCTTTTTCCATTAGTATAACTCGATTTACAACGGGCACGCTGGCCAATCAGCGTGCACGTTTTTCGGCGGTCATGGTATAATATATTTTCTTTCCTAAATATATTACTTTGTATACCTTCCAGTGTTTTTGCCAAGTGGATGTCAAGACAGTCTATCATCTCACCATTCCAATTACAAGTAAATGTGAAAAAAGAGGTAGTAGTGTTTAAATAATCTAGAAATTGTCTAGCCTCTTTCTCCACACCTCTCCACAGTATTAGTACGTCATCCAAAACAACGATTATATAACACTAGATGGTCACTAAAAGGAGAATGGAACACAAACCTTTCTTCCCAATACAAAAGAACCAAGTTGGCAAAGCCAGGGGCACATTTTGGCCCCATGGCTACTCCTGATGTCTGATGAAATATTTCCCCCTCAAAACTCAAGTTGTTGTTCTTTAATACTATTTCCATTAAGGCAACTAATGTGTCTATCTTCGCTCTATTAATTTTTCTACTAATTTAAGCCTTCATCATGTGGAATGACTGAAAAAAGATTAACCACATCTATGGTACAGAAAGAGAAATTATCATTATTCAGGTCCCTTATAATGCTCAAGTGCTTGAGGCAATGCCAAGAATCTTTTAGTATGTGTTCAATACCAGCCACCACCTGTTGTATTCCTATGTCCACAAAAAAGCCATCTGCTCAGTTTTTGAGCCCTTTGCTGCCACTATTGGTCTAAATGGGGGGTTTCAACATTTTTGTGGATTTTGGGAATCCCAAACACAACAGGCGTAAAGTTCAGTTGTGTACACTTACCATAAATGTAGATGTTCGAGTGTATTCACTGTTGCAGTCATCACATTTGGGTTATCTGCTTGCAGTAGCCCTAAGTCGGCCTGATTAACAAAGTCTTGGGTCCTGCATCAGTTGCTGTCCCTTCTTCCAGGTCGTCAGGGGTATAAAACATGCAGCCAACGCCATTACATCAGTTTTTCTTGCCCCAGATGTCAGGTGCCCCCCTAATGGGAAGCAATTAAATCTATAAATAAAAAGGTTATACCTCCAACAAAGAAGCAAATACACCAAAAAGCTTTTGAGCATAGTAAAGGAGAGTAGAGGTATAGCCAAAAGAAGTAAGGGGGCTGGAGGGAGGGTAACCAGGACTGCAACAGTGAATACACTCGAACATCTACATTTATGGTAAGTGTACACAACTGTACTATGTTCTTCGTGTTTCACTGTTGCAGTCATCACATTTGGGTAGATTCCCAAAGCTAAGGATGGGAGGAGGAATTTAGATAGCATTAGGACCAGCTATAAGGCCCTGCAAGACTGCAGTGGCAAAGCCAGCTCTGGATTTAGAGATAATTGGCAGATGGTAATGCTTGGTGAAAGTATGTACAGAACTCCAGGTAGCAACTTCTGGGATGTCCCTGGTAGGGACGCCTTTGAGAAAGGTTGGAGAGGTAGATGCAGCCTTGGTTGAGTAGGGTCTGATCCCCTGTGGGATAGGTTTTCCATGGTGCTTGTAGCAGAAATTAATGCAATGGCCTATCCATTTGGAAATGGTTTGCTTTGAAATAGCCTTCCCCTCTGCCCCTGCAGCAGATGCCACCAGCAGTTGTTCAGATTTCCTTTGAGGTTTAGTCCTGTCCAAGTAGAATCTAAGTTGTCTGTGCACATCTAAGGAGTGCAGTATCCATTCCCCTTTGTTCTGTGGATTAGGAAAGAAGGTTGGCAAATGAATGGACTGATTATTGGCCACACTGGATACCACCTTGGGCATGAAGGAGGGATTGGTCCTAAGGGACACCCCCTGTCCGCATGAAAGATGATGAAAGGCTCCACTGCCATAAGGTCCTGTAATTCAGATACCCTTCTTGCTGAAGTGATTGCTAAAAGGAAAGCTGTTTTCCAAGAAAGGAATTTTAAGTCTGCAGTAGCAGCTGGCTCGAAAGGAGGAAGAGTGAGTTTCTCCAATACAAAGTTAAAGTCCCAGGCTGGATTTGGAGCTCTCCTGAGTGGTCGTAAATTTTTAGCCCCTCTGAGAAACTGCTTGAGCAGTGGATGAGAGAAGAGGGGAGGTTCTGTGTTATAATGAGCTGAAATGGCTGAGGTGTGAATTTTGATGGAGGAGAAAGACAGGCCCCTGTGAAGCATCTCAGTTAAGCATTGTAAAATCTGAGGTAAATTGGGCACTGCTGTGCTCATCCCTTGAGACTGGTTCCAGGCACAGATTTTTTTCCATTTTTCAACATAAGATTTTCTAGTACTAGGCCTCCTTGCCTCTAAAATGATATCCATTACTGGTTTACTGAGGGATGGTAAAGGAGAGATTAGGTAATTAGCCAGGCTGCTAGGTTCAGGGTTTGAAGTTGAGGGTGCAGAATCTGGTTCTCCTGCTGAGACAATAGGGTAGGAGCCTGAGGCAGGTGCCATGGGGCCAACAGTGACACACTGCACAAGAGGGGGTACCAGTGTTGGTGTGGCCAGTCTGGTGCAATCAAAATTGTCCTTGGTTTGTCATGTTTGATCTTTAATAGTACTTTGGAGAGCAGAAACAGAGGAGGAAAGGCATAAACTGACAGTTTTTTTCCAGCTGAAGGACAGAGCATCCACTTTCCAAGCTTGTTTGTGCGGAGTCCTTGTGCAAAATTTGTCCAATTTATAGTTCTGGGGGGAGGCAAACAGATCTATATCTGGGCTCCACCATTTATTTGTCAACATGTTGAAAATCCTTGGTTCCAGTTTCCACTCATGTGGGTCCATGAGGTTTCTGCTTAGTTCATCTGCCAGTGTGTTTAGTTTTCCTGGCAGGAATTGAGCTTGTAGATGCACTTGGTAGCTCAGGGCTGTGTTCCACAATGCCATGGCTAGTCTGCAGAGGGGGTAAGAATGTGTACCTCCCTGCTTGTTTATGTACCACATAACAGTGGTGTTGTCCGTTTTTACCATTAATTGTCCTGGATGTGGTCCTTGAAGGCTGTCACAGCATTCTGTACAGCTAGCATTTCTTTTTGATTGGTATGGAGGTGCATTTGACTTGTGTTCCATTTGCCCTGAATGCACATCCCTGTCAGATGAGCCCCCCATGCATAGTCTGATGCATCTGTTGTTAGGGTTTGGGTGGCAGGGGATCGTGTAAATGGTAGTCCCTTGTTTTGGTGTCAGGCCTCTGCCCATCAAAGGAACTCTAGGTATAGGCAAGGTATGATAGGAATCATTGCTTCTAGATCCAGAAAATGTTGACAACATAGGTTTTTTAGATGCCATTGTAGTTTCCTCATATGCAGTCTTGCATATGGAATTAGAAGAATGCAGGAGGCCATGAATGAATTTGTTTCTCTGGCATGAGGAAAGTTGTATTCAAGCTTGCTCCTAGGAACATAATTTGTTGACAGGGTACCAGGTGTGATTTATTTTTGTTTATGGTGTACCCCAGACAAGTTAGCACCCTTTGTACAAAGGCCAGATGATTCAAAAGTATGTCCTGGCTTTCTGTCTGAATTAGACAATCGTCCAGGTATGGGTATATTTGAATATTTCTTTGCCTCCAAAATGCAATGACTGGAGCTAGGCACTGTGTGAATACCCTGGGTGCAGTAGATAAGCCAAAGTGCAGTGCAGAGAACTGATAGGGCGTGTAGCCTGATTTGAAGCGTAGGTATCTTCTGCAAGATTCCCTGATTAGGATGTGCAGGTATGCTTCTTTTAAATCTAGTGCTGCCAACCAGGCATCTTTGCCTAGCATAGGGAGCAGCTGGTGAAGAGTCAGCATCTTGAATTTTGGAATCACCAAAAAGGTGTTTAGAGTAGACAGGTTCAGGATAGGACGCCATAAATTGTCTTTTTCTGGATACCAGGAAAATTCTTGAGTAGAAACCTTGTCCCTTTTCGTCTTTTGGTACCAACTGAATACCCCCCATGCTTAAGAGAGAAAGTACTTGCTGTTGGGCCTCTGCCCAGTGATTTGGGGGTAGATCTGGCCACCTGCTTGGTGTTGGTAACGTGTGGAAGTGAAATCTGTATCACTGGAACACTATATTTAAAACCCATTTGTCCTGGGTAATGAGTTCCCAGTTCTTTGCATGAAGAGCAATCTCCCCCCCAAAGGGGCAGTCAGTTGAGAAGTGCGTGGAAGTTTTAAAAATAAGTCATTGAGATAGTTTATCATGGGGGGAGTTTTATTACTTCCAGATTTGGAAATGGAGGCCCCCCCACTGCTTAGTTCTGTGCGTACCCTGGGACTGAAGCCTGGGAGCTCTGCTGGATCTGGGTTTGGACTGAGGAGGTCTGGAAGAGGCAGGAAAGGACCAATTCTTGGAAGGCCAATGCCTACTAAAGCTTGGAGGTTGTACTTTTAAAAATCTTTAACAGTTTGCATAGATTTTAGCTTTTTCCTCCATCTTTTTAAGAACTTCTTCTGCCTTGTTGCCAAACAGGCGGTCCTGGTTTAAGGGAGCATCCAGTAATTTTCACTTTAACATGATCTGGCAAGGATTGCTCCTTAAGCCAAGCATGCCTTCTAAGTACAGACCAATACAGCAGCCCTGCAAGATCCCTCTAGTGAATCAAAACCACATTGC
>NC_056737.1:1832642373-1832682373 GCF_019279795.1 Protopterus annectens | reverse complement strand
TTGAAGTTTCGATTATATGAGTGGTCGATCACTTCGAGTCGAATTAGTGAGTGTCGGTCTTATGACTTGTCGATGTAGTCATATAGACCCATATATATATATATACACACACACACACACACACACACACACACACACACACACACACACACACACACACACATTTCTTGATAAAGTTTTTATAATTAAGGATGCAGTATTTGTGAAATATTGTATTGGCATTTTTGCACACACAAAATATGATGTATATATACATTTTTTAATACATATAACACTATTTTTTAAACATTTAGTTATTAATTGACTATGTCTTGTGTTAATTATTTTTTAGATTTAGTAAACTTGTTTAGATAGAAGAACATATGTATGTCACTTTTGGAAGGGGAGTCTGGTTTTTGAATTAACTGAATATTTGTTAATGGCAAAGGTGTTTCGTTTTTAAGAGTATTTGTATTAAACAAATGGTATTCTTTGCCCATTTTTGTTTTTTTGTCATTTCTTGCTTCAACAAAGTATTAGTTTAAGGGTGTGCACACTTATGCAACCAGCTTATGTTATGTTTCTTTATTTTTTATATTTATTCCCCTAACAGATTTGTTTTTCAATTGAATTGTACAGGTTATAAGTCACAATAAATGTGGGAAATGTTTTGAAATGATTTATTGTGGTCTCAGTTTTTTATATCACAAAAACCTGGCATTTTAACAGGGGTGTGTACACTTTTTATATCCACTGTATATCCTCCCATTGTTTCTTTCAGAACTTTCTATCCAGTCTCTCTTCCCAATCCTTTTTAACCTTCTCTGACTGATTTGTATAGTTACCATGCAATATTTTATATCCTCTACTAATTATTCCTTTTTTGAAGGCAGCTTCTGCTCTAGATTCTACTAAAACCTCTACCAGTACTGGTCTTTCACATAGGACCCCCCCTATTTATTTCTCTTTGCCTATACTCTGATATCAGTCCTTGATAGGGAAGGCAATATCTAACCTGCAGTCCAAATAAATTTACCCCTTCAAAGTGGGTAATCCCAATCTGCCTTGTTCTACTGGAAGAATTAGCTTATTTCACTTGACTCTTGCCATTTTCTCCAACCAGATAAAGTCCTTTAGCTCTTTATTAATTGTAATCCACAACTTCCCCTCTGGTTGATACAAAATATGCCTGACCTGTGTATAAGTCTAAAGGGACTAAAAACATTTTATCTGTTTGTATCTTACTATCCATATCCATATAACAGAGTCTCCATTTTTCTCATTTTTTGTACTATCTTTTGTTTATTCTCTTCCCACATAATCCTTAGCTGCCACACCACAATCATTTTAACTCATACTCCTAAATACTTCATTTCATCATGTCCCCATAAATATGGATATTGCTGAACCAATTCATGTGTGGGTACATAATTTACTGCTACTGCCTTTCTTTTGGCTTCATTAATTTTCATAGGTTCCTACTAGACTATCTGCCCTAGGGCATTTATAAGCCTAGCCAGAGTGTGTTTGGCTTTCGCCACCCATTTTAAATTAATTTTGCTATGCCCTTTTTCGAGGTTAGTATACTGTGCCTCTGTCTAACAGTGACACAGAAGTGATACTTGGGGTAAACCTACGATCTCCCATCCACTCATCAAGATTCCTCTTGAAGAGAGTCAATGAGGGACTCTGCCTAACCTGGACTGGGATTTTATTTCAGAGTGAAGGGAGCCTCTGGGTTATGAATCTGTCCCTCCAGCATGTCCTAGTTATTTCAGTGCTGAGGTTCAAGTCTCTCGAGCGTGTAGCTCGATGGGATTTGGATTTTCTGAGGTGCAGCATGTCCATTAATTCCAGGCTGGACATGGCTTTATACGTCAGGCACAGATCGCCTCTGAGCAGGCGGTATGCCACTGAGTAGAACTGGAGTTTCTTTAACTGGGCAGCATATGGCATCTGTTTGAGCCTTTTGATCCTCTTGGTGAGGTACTTTTTGGGTCTTTCCAGTTGCTGCAGGTGTCTGGTAAGGTACATCCCAAAAGGGGCATTGTACTCAATTATGAGCCTGATGAGGGATGAGTAAAGAGGCACGATGACCTCCCCTGATCTAGATGTGAATCCCTTCATGATTAGGTGGGCTATACAAAATGCTTTTCTAACCACTTTGGCCACGTGGTTTTCAAATGAGAGATTGCTACCAACTTGGGTCCCCAGGTCCCTAATTACTTCTTCCGTACTTAATGGATTACCACCTATGTGGCAATTTGTGGGCACTTTGTTTTTGCCAAAGGGGATGACTATACACTTTTTGGCATTTAGCTTGAGGCCATGGCACTGGCACCAGTTGTCTGTTTCTATGAGGCCCTTTTGGAGGATGCTTGTGTTGGCTGGAGAGTCGATTATGGTGCCTAGTTTGCAGTCATCTGCGAACTTGGTCAGCCACAGTCCTTCCGTGTTGGCCTGTACCTCGAGAAATATATACCGAACAAGAGAGATCCCAGGACTGAGCCTTGTGGGATGCCACTTGTAACTGGTTTGGAGTCTGACATGGCTCCAGCAATTCTAACCATGTGGGTTCTATCCTTGAGCCAGTTTGCAACCCATCTAGTGACATAGGGGTTTATATTTAAGCTGGTGAGCTTATCTATAATGCCCGAGTGGGGTATTGTATCGAAGGCTTTTACGAGGTCCAGGTAGGCTGTGTGGACCACCTTCCCCTCGTCAATGGCCTTGGTGACTGTTTCAAAGAAATTGACCAGGTTTAAGAGGCAGGATCTGCCGTTAACAAAGCTGAACTGGGTAGGATCCAGGGTCTGTAGGTCCCCAATATCTTTATTTATGAGGTCCATGATGATCCTTTCCATAGCTTTGCAGACCAAGCTAGTCAGGCTTATGGGGCGATAGTTTCCAGGATCCGTTGAGGCACCACCTTTGTGGAGAGGGACCACTGTTGCTGTATGCCACTCTTTGGGTACATATCCTGTAGTAAGGCTGAGATTGAACAGTAGTTTTATGTTTGGGTTTAGCTCTTCTTGGAGTTCATGTAGGACGCAGCCCGGGACACCATCTGGTCCCATTGATGCTGTGTTTTTTGCTTTGGAGAGGGCGGCTCTTACTTGAGCATCTGAGATGTCAGGGGGGAAGCACTCTGCTGGGATAGATATTTGCCCTTTTGGTGGGGAGGGGGGGGGGAGTTTGCGCTGAACCTGTCAGCTAGGATGTTGGCAATATCTGTGGGTTCGGTGTATTTTTTGTCATTCTGGAATAATTCTGAGCATATCTGGGAATTCCCACCCAGGTTCCTAACGTAACTAAAGAAAGCCTTGTGATTATCCTTAGTGTCCTGTGCAATTTTTCTCTCGAAGCTGGCCTTAGACTATTTTATGAGTGCCCGTAGTTTTTTGCTAATACTGATCAGAGATGCCTTCCCTTTTTTGGGATTTTGCTCTTTCATGTAGTAGCTTCCTCCTTCTATTGTATAGTTTGTTTATGGCTGGGGTCCACCAAACAGGACACCTGCCTTTGGAGGATTGGGTCTTGGTTTTATATTTGGGATTGTATGATCCAAGCATTCCTGAAGGTGTTCATAGAATGCGTTTATAAAGGATTCTGCAGTCTGGGCCATATTTTCCACAGGCCCAGGGGCTTTGAAGGATTCCACCTCGGTTTTGAGGAGTGTGAAATTTGCTTTAGAGATGTTTTTCACTGTGGTTTTCTGGGCAGGGGGTGGGGTCGGGATGTGAATATCCAGTGAGATTAGTTTATGGTCTGATCTTACCAGTGAGGGATGCACTTCTGGTCTGGGGCATAGAGCCCCCATGTTGGTGATGATCAGGTCCAGTATGTTTTCCCCTCTTGTGGGAGTGGTAACAAGTTGTTCCATAGCATCTGAGTTTATAAATTCTAGGAAACTTTGGGCTAGGGTGTTGGATCTAGAGTAATGCTCCCAGTCTATGTTTGGGTAGTTGAAGTCGCCCAATATAATGGTGTTTGAAGAGACCTTCATATTTTCCAGTGTTCTCAGGAAGGCCGAGTGGGGTTCCTGGGTTTGGGAGGGTGGTCTGTAGCAGGCTATAAACTTGAAGGCAGTTTTACCCACTGTTAGTTGCACATGGATAGTCTCTGATGCTTCGTGCTGTGCCACCAACCTGGCGGTGTGGGTATCTTTGACGAATATTGATACTCCCCCCCACTTTTGTGGTTCGGTTCAAGTTTTGGGGCCGAAAAGCATGGTATGAGGTATAACTTGGTGGTGCTGGGGTGCTCTCGGGAGCCTTGAACCAGGTTTCTGTTACTGCACAGATATCGATGTTCTCCATGCTAAGGAGAGTTTTAAGCGCATGCATCTTGAGGTTTAGATTTCTGGCATTGAGTAGCATTACTCTTAGTTTCTTATCCCTTGTGATACCTATGGAGGTGGGTTTGTCTTTTGAGCCTTGCCTAAAAAAGGCACTATGGGGGTGGCAAGAGCCTTTGTCAATATCCGAAAGCCCAGGGGTGACAGGTCCAAGTCATCCCTAGAGAAGCACTGTGGCTTGTCAAGTATGTCATCCCAGGCTGACAGGCATTGGATCCCCTTTGAATGACACCAATACTTAAGCCAATTGTTGAAATTGATCATCTTGTCTTTATATTGTGGCATCATTCTTGGTGAGGGTAAGATTCTACTCAAGGTCAGGGTCATACCGGCCTGGGCTACATGCTCAGAGAGCTCCTCTATGTCTCTTTTCATGTAGTCCAGGGTGGTACGTCTCAGGTCATTCACACCAGCATGGACAATGACCGAGTCATATTTGTACTTGCCTTGGAGTGACCTGAGTGCTTGTGTTATGTGGCGGATCCTAGTGCCAGACAGGCAGCTCACTGTGACCTTCTCCTTGTTCAGCCTGGTGAGCGGGACGTCAGTGTGCCTGATGATAGAGTCACCTATTACAAGTGTATCAGGTGTGTTGTTTAGCCTTAAGGGCTGTGACTGTTCGGCACACTGGCTTTGTGAGCTATGTGTTGCATGTGTTTTGTTTTGGGGTAGCGGTTGCTTGGGTGTCTGCATTGGAGGTCTCTGCTGCTTAGGCAGATTTTTATTAAGAGCCTCCAAGTATGTTTTTGTGTGTTTATGTGTTTGGTTTGCTGTCGTGGTAGGTCTATGTGAGACTGGAATTGTAGTGAGTGTGGTTTCCTTCTCCTCCTGACTGGTTATGCCAGTACTAAGTTGAGAGAGCTTAGCCTCCAGTTTGGCTATATGGTTGCATCTCTCACGTGTTGGAATTTGTTGGGAGGAGGAGAGGGTTGTCTGTGTACATGAGGCAGTTGTAACATTGCCTCAAGATTCCCAGATTCACCAGCTGGACTGGAGAGGAGATTGACAACTGACCTTTGGACATGCTAGAATAGTATTGGGAATTCCTTTATAATTGAAAAATAGGGCCAATGGGGAACAAGGTACTCAAGGGGAGTTTGTGAGGGTGTAGTGCTTTTAATTTTTTAGTGCTGACTTATATAATTGCTTTAGTGAGCAAGTGCCAGGCTTTAGAGTAGGAATAGGGTGTTTATTATGAGAACTAGATCAGATCTAAGGGAAAAAGTGAAGAGCAGACTTTGTGGAGCCGAGAATGGTTTAAACCCAACTAAGCGGAGCTGCCCAATGCTGCGCTATGCGCAAAATCGCGCAAAGCCGCTCCAAAGTGGGTTTTATACAGGGGGACTTGAAAGAGCTAGAAATTGGCCCAAAACGGCCAAGAGACTACCGGATTCTTGTGCTGGGAACACTCCTCCAGGGATAGATAGGCTGCTCTAAGCTCCCCACTGCCACTGGTGAAACAAAGAAGCCTCCCTTTATCCAAGAAAGGAAATGGGCAACACAGGAACTTTCCAAAAGTCCAGAATACAGCAATGCCTGTATTTGGACTACTCTAGGTCAGGAAAGACAGGAAACAAGGATATTTTTTTTCTTTTTCTTTTCTTTTTTGCAACAAACAGCAGGAAAATGCAATAAATATGTAACACAGGCTAGCGCACTTGAGTGTGTAGCCTCAACAGGTAAATGCAACAAACAGGACAAACTTTAAAAGTGCAGGTGCAAAAACAACTTTAAACAGTTTAAAACAGTTCAAGAAGCAGAAATACTTGCAGTTTAGCTAGATCGGACAGTCACCCAGGTAGTAGCAAGAAAAAAAAAACACTTATCAGGTTAGCAGTCGCTCTTTTAGCCTCTCTGCTGCTTGCACCACTCTGCAGGACCACGAGGAGCTTGGCTGAGTAGTAACGTTTGTATCCAGAAAAGATATGAAACTGTCTCAAAATGTTCCACAACACTGTTATGTCTCTTTTTGGTTTTGTCATGTATAAGATAAAAGTATCTGCAAATGCAGCCTCTTTTCTTGACTACCATACCAATCATATCCTTGAATTTCTGAGTCCCTTATTTTCTTTGCCAATGTTTCTAAATATATTGCAAAATAACAAAGGAGAAAGAGGACACCCCTGACTGGTTCCTCTGCTCAAGCAGAAATTATCAGAGAGGACCCCACCCACTTGAATTTTTACCTCCGATCCCTCATATATCCTCCTAATCAACCTTATCATTTTTTCAGGATGTGACGCCCATGCACTGGCCCAGTAATCAAGGAGACACAATCCTCACCACTAGCACCAGTGAGAGGCGTCCACAATGGGAGAATAACAAACACACAAAGTACAATTTCCCTTAAGAGCACACAGAGATCACAGTCATTCTGGGGCTGGTTTCTCCCTTTCTCTCCAGATCCCCAATAAGACTCCCCACTGGCACAGCTATAGGGTTCAGATGTCAGCCGAATGGTCAAGCCAAAATCTCCAGCACCCTCTCTCTCCAACCAGTGATTCGTGTCCATGCCCAAGTATCTGACACACACACACTTTGAGATTTGAGTTATATATAAACACACAGACACTCCTGGGGAAGGCTGGCACAGGTTCACTAGCTATGGTCCCTTTTGCCCAGATCATAAGGTAGTACCAACTGCCACCAACTACCATTATCAGCTACTACAAAGGCCCTTACCAAAGGGTGTCCAGTTCTACTGTGCAATGTTACTGTTACTCAAATAGTAAGTGTGACGAACAGCAAGGCTATTGGAGTGGCTTGTAGAGTAACACCAAATACATGCAAGTACCCTAAGATCTTAAATTATCTCTACATAAAACAGCCACAGTTAAAAGGTTTAAAATATTTAATAATAAACAGTAAAAACACAAGACAATACTCACTGATTCAACACAGTGGTGATAGAGTTCAGAAATTACAGGAAATACTTTAAAACAACATTGTAGGATAGTCTGACAAATATAGAAAACAGCTAGACTAATCTTGCTATTTCTATCTATCTCTAAGAGAAATACTAAGATCTAAATCCTACTTACAGAGCAAGGCAAAGTGTTGGTGAGTTGTTGTCAGCTTCTGAACTAAATACAAAATGCCAATCTCTTTCTCTTGAGATAGTTCTTAAATTGCTAATACACATTATTGCTGAGTCATTTCAGATAACATCATTCTTGTCACTTCTGCTTAAGTTTCCCAGGCTCACAGAACTTAAAATTTAATAGTTCTTTGTGATCTGCAGCTGCCAGGAAGTCACAGCAATAAAATATACTTTACATGTAAGACCTAGTAATTATCTCTGTCTTAAGACAATAGAAAGAAGCTCCTAGCCCAGACATTCTGTCTCTTAGCTTGAGATCACACACAGTTGTAATTTTTTTATCAGCTTATTTTCTTAGAGTTTGCAAGTTAACACTATATTTCCCAGTTTTCTACCATGAAAACATACATTATATAGGCATAGGGTTTATACACATCTGCTGTTTTCCCAGCAGGGTGCACTGTGTTTACATTTTTGAAGCTCAGTACATAACAGTTTTCTTACATTTGTAAAACAAGCCTGTGAATCATATTAAAATTTACAATGACCTAGAATTATTTACAAAATTCTATCTAGCTAGGCTGGAAGCCTTCACACAGGAAATGCAATGCCATGTTCATAAAGTCCCAGCTTACTTTGTCAAATGCTTTCTCTGCATCAAGATTCACCGGTAACAATGGTTGTTGTTGTTGTGTCTTTCGGCTTTTCCCGGTTAGGGGTCACCACAGCGGAACTCCGGTCCGCTAATGATTGGCAGTAGATTTTTACGTGCCGAGTTGCCGGCCCTGATGCACAACCTTCAACGAAGGTATGCCCATTCACGCATGTCTCCACACAGAAGACGCTCTAGCTGAGAATCGAACAGGACAACGTCTTACTGTGAGGCGACAATGCTACCGCAGCACCACCACCGCAGTCTTTTCTTAAATTTTGCTTCTCTCTGGATCATCAATGTTCTGTTAGTGTTGTCAAATGTTTACCTGCCCTACACAAATCACACTGATCCATATCTATCAATTCTGGGAGTATCTTTCCCATTCTTTTAGCCATTACAGACGTCAACACTTTAAAATTATGGTTCAGTATTGAAATGGGCCTGTATGAAGCTGGATCTGATGGATCTTTACCCTCTTTAGGCGTTATCTCTACCATTGCTTTCTTCCAGAAGTTGATATTTCTCCTCTTAAAATACTGGTTAACAAAACATTCCAAGTTTTTTATAAGTTTTTTCACTCCTAGGTTCCAAACTTCCACAGGAATACCATCCACTCCTGGGGACCTTCCTTTAGATTGGTTATACATCACAGTTTTTATCACATCTCCTCCTATCCTAACTGTTAGTAATTGCGCCTCATCTACCTCTAACCTTGGCATATTTAATTCTTCTGCAGATATCTCCATCTGTATCTTTTCTTGATTTCCATATTTCTCTGCTTTATACAGACTTTCATGAAATTTCTAAAATATTCCTAATACCTCTATAGGATCTTGTTACATTCCTTGTTATAGGCGCCCTAAGCTTGGTGACAGCCTTTTCTACTTTCTGTTGCCTGAGTTCATTGTGCTAAAAGTTTTAACAGCAATCTTTCTAAACCCATGCACATTATCAAGGTAATCCATTTTACTTAGCATTCTGAAGTTGATGCTTTTCTTGTTTTGTGAGATTCCCCCTATTCTGCAATACTTTAACATTTGTCAGTCCCTCTATATAATTCCTAATACATCTTAACCATAGCTCCCTTTACTTTATTTCCACCCTATTTATAAACTCTATCCTAATTTTATCCCACTCCCTAGCTATATTTTCAGAAGAAATTTCTATCCTC
The DNA here is from genome assembly GCF_019279795.1 of Protopterus annectens. Taxonomy (NCBI): domain Eukaryota; kingdom Metazoa; phylum Chordata; order Ceratodontiformes; family Protopteridae; genus Protopterus; species Protopterus annectens. The sequence goes on along the minus strand of NC_056737.1, from coordinate 1,832,673,171 downwards.
TCAAATAGCACCTGAATATTCTCCTCTACCCATTCCTTAAATTCCACTCATTTCAAGGGATAGATGGGAAACTGTCAGTGTCTCATTTTATCTCATTACCCTGTGTTTTTATTTTAGTTATTATTGGTGCATGATCTGAAATACTTATTGAGTGCATATCAACACCTTCAATTAAATGCACATGCTCCTGTGAAATGCAAATTCTGCCTAACCTAGCCAAATTTTTAAATCTTGGGGAATAATATGTACATTCACTCCAAACTCCTATTACTGAATTCACATCTTCCATGCCAAATTTTCTCATAAATTTCTTCAAAAGTCTACTCTTCTTTGTTATACTTTCCCTTCTGGGCCCCCCAGGCACATCTTCAGTGCTGTAAATCAAATTCCAGTCTCCACCTGTAATTATTCCTTGCTGAAAAATGATTATTCCTCCCAGAATTTTCTTAAGCTCCATTATAGCAGTTTTAGGTGGAATATAAATACATTCCAGTGTAATCCTCCTCCGTTGCCAGCAGCCCCTTAGCACTACAAATCTGCCATTACTATCTTTTTATCCTCTTCTATCACTATTGGAGATCCTTTTGCAATTAATATAAATATTCCTCTTTTCCTTTGCCCCTAGTATTCTACTGAATAATCATCTTGAAAACCTTTATCAAATTCACATGTTCAGTCCTTTCCAAGTGTGTCACCTGTAACATAGCTATTCTCACTCTACATTTTTAATATAGTTCACTACTGTTTCTTTTTTGTATTTATCTGTTAGACCATTGACAATTAAAAACATTACAGAAAGCATCATTGTATTAAAAAGTTATAATTCTCACCTTTTATGTATAATAACCTTTTGTTAAATGTCTAGTTCCAGCTTTTGTGTTATACTCATATGCTGCTGGGCAGGTTGAACCTTTATACAGTTGTTTCTTGTCATATCCATTTCAACCTATCTCACATCTTACAAAACCTTTTGTTTTATTGAAAGCCCTCAAAGAAATAAACAAATTCCCAATACCCCCTAAAACCTATTAAATTAATACTAACACACAAACTATGTACAACTTCAAATATTGAAGTTTTACGCTCCTAACAAGAACAAATGTGCCAAAATGACAGCCAAGCTCAAACCTGAGTTAACCTAAAAGAAAGGTTACCCATCCTAAGACACATGGTGCAGCCTGTGCTGGTTACCCATCCTAAGACACATGGTGCAGCCTGTGCTTCTACTAAGTGCAAACTGGGTTTGTCTTATCTTTATAGTTCTCCTAGCGGGGAAAACCCCTGAATGCTTTCAGAGAACATCACCTCCTAACCAGTTTCTCTTTTCTTTTCCCCCCTCAGCCAATCACTCTCATCCAGACTGTAGCCAATTTATCTTTATCAGATTGTTTCCATGGATACATGAGAACCAGTCGATTTCTCTTCATCAAATTGTTTCCATGGAGACATGGGGACCAGATACAGAATTGCTATTAAGCATGTATTCATTTGCTAAGAAAAAAAATTCATAATATTCAATATTCTTTTTGATTTCCTTGCTTTCTCTTAAAACTTGTTGCTAAATTAATATAAGGTAATTAATCCAGTCATTCTTCCATGCAAGAATGAGAAAAAGCACCTTAATTTTTCTTCTGTCATGCTCTTTTAACAAGGCTTTTTTTACATTGCAGTGCCTACATTTCTTAAAACTGAACAAGAAGAAAGAGAGAAGAAGGGAAAAAAAAAGAAAAGCAGCACCGGTTTACAATCCACATTGCACTTAAAAATAACTGAAAAAACTTTACAGTATTCAAAGAAAACCATACACCTCAAAAATAATATTAAGAAAAAAAAATCCTCACAGTAAACTTTCTCCCGTCTTTCCCTCCCCAAAGCATTTTTCCAAACATTAATGACATGAAGTACGGCATATGCTTTCCAAACATTAATGACATGAAGTAGGGCATATGCTTTACAGTCCCCCACAACAAATTCTGAAAAAGTCCAATATTTCCAGATTTCCTTGTTCTGTCATATTTCACAAATAAAAGTACTGCATTGTAATATCTCATTATGTTACTGGTTTTATTACTGTTCATTTCCATCTTCCAAATCCTGTCTCTGCTTTATTTCTAATGTACTCTTGGGTCTTCTTCCGTTGAAACTTTGAAAAGTTTTCACAGTTGCAGTCTCTCTGTGGTCTTTACTACCAGAATAACAAGAATCTCCTTATGTTTCACAGCTCACTTTTTGTTGAACAAACGTTTGTACTTCCTCCTTAGCATGTACGTCATCAAAAAATTATTTTGTCCCTCCAAGGAAGAATACCTTGAAGATAGCTGGGTAGAGCAGTTTGAAGTTCACACCTATGTCTTGACATTCTCTGAATAGTGGAATACATTTACTCCTCTTCTGCCTGGTATTATATGAGTAATCATTCTCAACAATCACTCTGCTGTCTCCCACTTTTAATACTTTGTCCTTCTGCTGTTAGGACTGCATCTTTACTATTAAAGGTCTAGGCTGCTTTCTCATAACCAGGTTTGGAGCATACACATGTACCCTTTCAAAGCATGTGAGAGAGAGATTTGTTACAGCTAGCAAACAGTAGTAGAAATCATGATTTTTATAATTTGAATGCTAAAGAAAAAGAAGTATTGAGAGCTCTACAGGGTAATGACAGCATTGTTATCAGGCCAGCCGATAAGGGTGGAGCTATTGTTATTATGGATAAGGATATGTATAATCTTAAAATCCATGAAATGTTATTAGATAACGACACCTATTCTACTCTAAATAGCCCACAACTAGATAAGAGTTATTAAAAATGTCCATAGTGAGATTTATGATTTGTTGATATGTAATGTTATAGATCCTGACTTGTATAAATATTTTCTGGTAGAAAAACCTGTTACGCCTACATTTAGAGGACTACCAAAAATACACAAAGATTTAAGGAACCCCTCTATGAGACCTACTGCCTCAAATAGAGGTTGGTTGACGGAACCTTTATCGATATACGTCGAGACAGATTAGACCATTAGTGGATCGCACTGATTCAGTTATCAAAGACACAGAACAGTTTTTAGAGACATTAAGTGGCTATATTACACTAGAAACAGACCTCACAGCAGATTGGCTGGTAACCTTAGACGTTACATCTCTCTTCACTATGACTCCCAACGAAACAGAGATTGATTTTATGAGGTTGTTTTTGATAGAGAAAGACATGTCCAGAGACATGATTATTAGATGTGCTATGCTCATGGACATAATTTTGAAGAATAATGTTTTTGTATGTGATGACAAGTATTACCTACAACAGAAAGGGGTGGCAATGGGGACACCATGCGCCAATTCATATGCCAATTCAGTGATGGCATATTGGGAAGAAGCATATGTACTTAATAACACACTTTATAGTAGAAGTATTAAGTACTATAAGCGTTTTATAGACAATGTCTTTTTGATTTGGAGGGGAGATGTGAAAATGCTAGAGGAATTCATTGACTATATTAATGGTACGACCACATTTCTCTCTTTCACTGGTAAATGGTCACTGGATACCATAGAGTTTTTAGATGTGTTGATACGCAAAGAAGGCATGACGATACATACTGAGTTATTCAGGAAAGCTTGTAGGAAAAATACTTTGCTACATCTGATAGCATGCATCCACTACATGTCTATCGCAATATAGTTAACGGTCAAGCCTCAAGGGTCTCTAGACTTACCAGCAGAGATGAGACCTTTCAACAGACTGCTGTGAATTTAGAACATGAGTTTAATGACAGAGGATATTGTGATACTGAAGTAAGCTTACTACATGATGAAAATGTAATAAGGAGAGATACACAAGGGAGACCATATATTAGGAGGAATACTAATACACTAGATGATAACAATAAGAGAATGGGTCGAACAATGAGGAAAAATAGTCTAGTGTTACCATACACCAATAACAATAAGAGGATTAGAGACACTATCTATAGGAATTGGCATATGTTGACCCTTGATGATGATGTTGTGAAAGTAGTAGGCAATACCCCTAGTTTTACATATAAGAACACCAATTCACTAAAACGGTTGTTGTGTTATGAAAAACCTGTCAGAAGACATATAGAGTCAGATAGGAAAGGGACCTTCCCATGCAGGACATGTAATCAATGTACTTTTATGTCCAGCTCTAATGTTTTTATTCACCCTGATACAGGTCAGACTTTTTCTCTTGATATATATGCAAATTGTAAAACAAGAGATGTCATATATTTAGCTTCATGTCAGAAATGAAGTTCATTCTATGTCGGCAAGACTAATAGAACGTTAAGAGAACGAGTGAGGGAGCATATCTATGCCATTAGCAAGGAAGATGAAGGTAATGCACTAGCCAAACATACTTTTCATACAGACACCACATACTTTTCATACAGACACCACACATAGATTTTGTTTCACAGTCTTAGAGTTAATTAATAAGACCACAAGTTTGGGTGACATTAGGAACTACACTGAGAAGCAAGAAGCAAGATGGATATTGAGGGTACAAGCTGACAGAACACATGGCTTGAATAACAGGTTTTATTTGAAACCCATTCTAAAGGATAGACCTTTAAATAAGTAAATATGTCTAGTTTTAACATCACAATATATGGTTAAATATGATGCATATATATATTATGTATATATATGCATTCAGATATTACAATAATTTTCACAACAAATATTTTGACATGCATAATAGACATTAGTAGAGTTAATAGCTTCTTGGTTTTTTAAATATATTTTTATACATTTAAATACATATATATAATCTTTATATGCATATATTTTCTATATAGTATTTTTATGTGCATTTTTATATGTATATTTATTGTTTTTATTATGGATATTAAGTTAAGGCACCATAATATACTGCACATTTGCAAGTATAAGATTTAGTGAATAGTTAGTTGTAATGCATTTTAGTGTTTTACATCTACTGAATAAGAATGTATTTAGTCATTTAATTGTTTAATTGATTGCCTTCTCTGGTTGGTTTTCCAACAGATACTTGTGTATTTAAATTGAGAGAAGTTTTTTTTGTGCTTAGAAGTCTGATGAAGCGTTGATGACCATGTGAAAGTGCTTACTGGCCTGATTTTATTGTCAGTTTTTGTTCTTTAAATAAAGGTTGGTTCCGATAGTCGTGGTGTTGCCTCTGAAGTTATTATTTTTATTTCCTTTCAATTAACAACTTATGCTGTGGAATACCAGTCCAGTTGCTTATTTATGCTTTCATAAAATTAATGCAGTTTGTTCCTTCCAGCTTCTCTGCTATAGCTGAAAATCTCAGGTTTTCCATATATGCTCTATCATCTAATTCTATTATATTTTGAAACATCTCTTCCTGAGCAGTCTCATATTCAGCTAACCTTTTCTTTATTTCAACTTCTGATTTTTGCAGCTTTATCACCTCATCTATTTAAAGGTTCTTCCATTTTTTTCCAGCCTTTTGTTGTTTGTGTTGATATTCTCTATCAGTGTTTCATTTATTTTAACCAGGCCTGTGTGCAGTTGTCTTATATCTTCCTGTAGGTTACGAAAAGTCATGTCTGGAGGTTGTGTTGCTTTTTGAACAGCTGCAGAGCTTTCCCCAGTCAGCATTTCTTCCTCATTTTTTGTAGCTGATTTTTTTTTTCCAGATCCACTGTATTTCTTTTTTCCTGGCATCCATGCAGTACACTTGCTACCCAGTTACTGAAATTTACCCACTAACATAAAAGTTTACTGGTCTTTTCTGCTGAGTTTCTGTTTTTACACTGAAAGAGCTAGAATTAAGCTGCTACTCAATGTGCTGCCATCTTGGAAGTACTTGGAAACTCTGTCCTTAGGGAAGAGACAGTAGGTCATCATACCACTGTACTCGGCCCTCATCAGACCTATTACAGAGTATAATGCCCCCTTCAGTATGTACCTGACCCAACATATGTAGCAACTGGAACATCCACAAAGGTTCCTTACAAAAGGAATATAGGGCATAAACATAATGCCCTATGTGGATCGCTTCAAAGCCCTATCTCTATATGTGGTCTCCTACAGATTACCGAGAGGGAATCTATGCCTAGCATACAAGGCATCCTTGGACCCTGTTCTGATGAACCTTTTGCACATCTGCAAAACAAACAGTATCAGAACTATCAGATTCAGAGCTAGGGTTTTAAGGTGATCCATAAAGGAATGTGTTTATACTCTGGATTATCCTGGCAGAGAACCTTTGTGGGCATTCCAACTGTTGCAAATGTCTGGTCAGGTACATGCTGAGGGAGGTATTCTATTTAATGATGGGTCTGATAAGGTCTGAATAAAGTGGCACTATGACCTCCTTGGATCTGGATGCCATGCCCTTATTTATAATTTGGGTAACATAGAATTATTTTCTTACTACCTTGGTCATATGCTGGTCAAAGGCCAGATTACTGTCTACAGGTGTTCCCAGATACCTGACTACTGGGTCAAAACTTAGGAATGTCTTATCAACAGAGTAATTAGCATGGGAAGTCATGTACATAAGTCCTGGATGACACTTCTGGACAAATGCATCCCTGGGGTATCCTCCCATGGGAAAATACTGCTACATTTGAAGTTTGACAGTAATGCAAATATATTTCCCTCAATGATAGAACAGTGCTTTGGTTAACAACAGAGTGGGAAACTACTACTGAGGCACCAGGAAACATTGACTAAGCCTCTCTGTGACAGAAATGGCATGACCTGAGGTATGAGTAGCAATGAGGAGCAACTGGGGAAATAGCACATTCCCACACTTTCATGACTTTCCAACAAAGGGGACAGAAAGGAGTACCTCCCCTCCTTGTTTAAATGCTGCAACAAAGCCATATTGTTGGAGTGTATAGCAATCACACTAGAAGGAAGGGAGTCCTGGAAAGCAGGCTAGTTGAGCAACATCTCCCTAATGTCCAGAACGCTGACGTGCAAGAAGGCATTTTCAGGTGTGCAAGTGCTCTGGATTGTCTGCTCTATACAATGTCCCCTCCCAAAATGAAAAGTAACCATCATCACTGTTGCTGTGCAGGATAGGATTTTAAATGGTCTACCCACAGACAGCCTGGACTCTACAGTCCACCAAAGATGATGGTGAGTGCATTTACTGGATATTATTATTGGAGTATCCAGTGGGATGAATAACTTCCACTGAACCATCATGAAGAGCACTGCATTCTGGATCATGAATATCATGAAAACTATTAGAATCAGTGCATGTAGACAAAGAGAAGCTGGGATAGGCCTGTTGGATATTATGCTGAGAACAGCTACCTTCACTAGTCACAGCAAAATTGGGTATACAGAGTACATCCTATAAGCATTAAGGTCTGGCAGTGCACTAAAAGAGACTTTATAAGGCTGATCGAGATGCCAAAGGACTGCAGGAAACTGTAAAGCAAATCCCTGGTGGCAATTCAACTCTTTACTGACAGGGTCACCAGAAGACAATCAACCAGGTGGGGGAAAACCTAGATCCTTGTAGCTGGACAGTGGCAACAACTGCACTGCAGATATACATTTGGCGAACATTCTAAGGGCTGTGGTGAGACCAAATGTTAGTGTCTTGAACTGGAAGTGGATGGCTCCAACATGGAGGCAAAGGAGCCTTCTAGACTCCTTTGCTATTTTTAGGTCTAGGTATACATCTTTGAGGAGCAGACAGCACATCAATTCCTCTTTGAAAAGACAATGAAGGATAAAATGCACCATGACAAACCAAAAGGGTGTTTTGGGATCATGTAGATTTAAGTCAAAAATGGACCAGAGGTCCTAATTCTTCTTGTGCACTAAAAAGAACCTTGGGTAAACACTGGCATCTCTTGAATTACTTTATTTAGCAATAGGTCTTGGCCATTGCCTCAAACGTCTGACAAGGTGGGACATATGGAAAAGATTACTGTGTAATATAAGGAAGGAAATGGAATTGTATAGCCTCTGGATAGAATGTCGCTTATCCAGATGCTGTGTAAGATGGCCCACATCACGGAGAGATGGCAAGACAGATATCCTCAGACTGCCTACAAAGTGGAACAGTCAGGCATGTCCTACGAAATACAAAAATATCCTCCTGAGGGAGGACAATATGACCCTGTTTGCTTTGCCAATGTTTTTCTTGTCCTCTTGGGACCATATTCATTTGGGTAAGTGCTGCATTCTTTGCAGTGTTTCCAAGAGCCTTAAAAACTGTCATTCTGTGACTATGGTAACCAAAGATCTTACAGATTGTAACATGACTAAGCAAATGGATGTTCAGAAGTCAAACTTTACTCCAATTCTAAAAAGAATATTCTCTATAATTCAGCTTTTACGGACCCTCCAAAGAGCAAGATATAGTCAAACAGGGTTTTGACAAACATTACAATATTCTGCATGGCCAGTCATGTACAGCCAGTCATGATGACATACTGCAAGACTGGCACCTGCTGCCCTGGCAGTATCAGCCACTCACAGCACTGTATGTCAAACTGATGGACTGGTTTGAAATAGAGCTAAAAGTTGACAGATGGAGTGTAATTTAGTCTTGACCACTGAATCTGGCAACTTGTCCTGAGTCTTAAGTACCTTGACAGTTAGATCTCTCTATGCAATCTCTCCACATGAAAAGAGAATTCAACGCCCTCAAGGAAAAAATGGAGCACAATAAAACCCATTTCTCACATCTATCAAAGGAGCACGAGTCCTTGGTGTGTGTAAGTGGGGGTGGGTGTAGATGTACTATAGCTCTGGAGCCTTCTTTAGTGCAGGAGTCACCACAGTGGAATCTACCATAGTGTTTAGCACTCAGCTGGGACAGTCCTTGGGTGAGTGAAGAATTTTATCAGGTCATTTAGAAATGAAAGCCAATACATCAATGATATTAGAAAGGTTGTCCACAACCAATTTAATCATTTCATCAGTTGGTGGAACCACCAAAATGGAAAAACTAGATGAAAGGAAAACTTCCATCAGGATGAGCTCTGAATCTGAAAGAGTGCCCTGTGGTCATTTGGCATTAGTCTTAATAAGTTTTAAAACCTCCACAAACTTTGGATCTTTAGGAGATAAGTTAGGAGTATCAGTTTCTTGACCTGAGTGGGGGACTCCACTGGGCATTCCACATTCTTCCTCTTGCACACAACTTTGTATCCAGATCTTAAATAGGAAGCATCTAGAGAGGTAGAGGAAACTGTGCTGCACAAAAGACTGGAAGCCTTCTGGTATATTTGTATGCCTGCCCTGGACTAGAAGGGGTTGCAGAGTAAATGCAGAAGAAGGTGGACCCAAGTAAGCCATGGATTGAATCACCTCTAGCAAGAGCTCATGCAAGGATACCTGCATCATAAACATTGTGTCTTGTCATGCCCCCCACTCAAAGTGTGTGGCCATAACCAAGAAGTGAGAAACTACTAAGGCTGAAAAGATTGACTCCAAGACAGAAGCCAAGCAGAACGTCTCAAACCCAACACCTGAGACAGTCAATGGCATCTGAGTGAAAGGCATACGCCTCACCATCGATCTCCAAAAAGCTAAGTTTGGAGATGGAAAATACAGTCCTGAATGTATGGGTGTCGATCCTGAAGCATCAACCTCCAGTTCCAAAAAAATGGATGATTACCCAGGGGGTCTACGTGAAGGCGCCCAATGCAGTTGCTGAACTGTCATAAGAGCAGTCAAGTTCAAGGGCATCAAATCCTAATATACATCAACTTCAGGTACAATGGGAAAGCGGATGGCTTCAACAGCAGTGGTACTCAAACCAAGCCCAGGGAGGAAAGGTCTAGAGCTATGTATGAGAAGTCTGGCAAATAAGGTGTTAAACAGCCCCAATGTTAGCACAGGATGAGACCTGGAATCAAATCTACTACATTTGAAAAAAGGCCTTCCACATCTTTCTGTAGTCCAGTTGGACAGACAGTTATCCGCAAGATCCACTGGATGTCAAAGAGGCAGGTCAGGGTGAGGTCCTTAGCTCAAGCTCAAATGCCACAGCATCTATCTTCTAGTGCTCCTTTGATGCCCAATTGTAAGCAATCTCTCCTTGGCCTGAACAAGCACATAAGAGCACTAGTGAAATCCCCCAAACCAAATTTTGAGTCCAAATTGGCCACATCTACTAGAGATAATCATAAGGCCTTCTTCACATATGTCCGCAATCTCAAAGGAAGCACCCAGATCTGTTAATAACTGGTGGTCAAGGACACCACATATACAAATGTCGTAGATATAGAAAACTTGCTGGCTGACCGATTCAGTGAAAACTTCACCCCTCTGCCCCCCCCCCCCCCATTAGTAAATCAGGACATTCCCAGAACCTGCCCACTTTCCCTTATATCTAGGGAACAGGTCATCACTGCACTCTCAAAGGCAAAAAATACAGCCTCCGTGGGATCCGATAACATCCCAGGCTGCGTCCTACATGAACTCGGGCAGAAACTTACAATACCATTAGGCGCCCTATTCAAGCAAAGCCTGAGCACTGGCCTTGTCCCAGCTGAGTGGAGGACATCCACTGTCATCCTTTTGCACAAAGGTGGAACATCCACCGATCCAGGAAATTATAGATCCATCAGCCTAACTAGTCTGATCTGCAAGGCCATGGAACGGATTATCATGCACCTCATTAACAAGGACATTCACAACCTCCAAACACATGACCCCACACAGTTTGGCTTCATCAAGGGGAGGTCATGTCTGTTAAATATGGTCGACTTCTTTGAGACAGTCACCAAAGCCATGGACAAGGAGAAGACAGTGCACACTGCCTACCTTGACCTGGCCAAAGCCTTCAACGCTATTCCCCACTCAGGCACAGCAGATAAACTCTTTCAACTAGCTATTAATCCATATGTTACCAGATGGGTACCTAACTGGCTCACTGATAGAACCCACCAAGTCAAAACAGGGGATGCCACCTCAAGCAGTAGACCGTAACGAGCAGTGTATCCCAGGGTTCAGTGTTGGGGGTCTCTGTTATTTGGGATATACATTTCTGAAGTGCAGGCCAAAACCAGTGGGCTATTGTTGACCAAGTTTGTAGAGGACTGCAAGCTAGGCACTGTCATCAAATCCCCTAGTGATGTGGATATCCTCCAACAGGGTCTCACCCAAACAAATGACTGGTGCCAGAAACATGGCCTCAAGCTCAACACCAAAAAAATGCAACATCATCTCCTTTGGGGAGAGTGATGTCCCCATAAATTATCACAATGATAACAATGTCCTAAGCATGCAATCAGTCATGAGGGATTTGGACACCCAGGTTGATAACCTGACTTTTGACCACCATGTTGCTTCCATTGTACGGAAAGCTTTCTACATGGCCCACCTCATAAGTAAGGGTATCTCATCCAGGGACAAGGAGGTCATAACATTCCTGTATTCTTCCCTTATAAGGCCCATTATTGAGTACAATGCCCTGTTCAGCATGTACCGCGCAAAGCACATGCAGCAGCTGGAGAGACCACAGAGGTTCCTCACCAGGAGAATCCAGGGTCTCAAAAATATGCCACACACAGATAGGCAAAAAGTCTTATCCCTCTACTCAGTTTAATACAGACTCTTCAGAGGTAACATCTGCCTGGCATACAAGGTGATCTTGGACCCCCACCTTGATGGAACTGCTGCATTATCCACAAGTCAAGCTCTACTCGTGTAACCCTCATACTTGGTCTCAACCTGGTCTGTAACATCAATAGGACTTGTTGGCGGGACAGATTTGTGTCCCAGAAACTCCCCCATCTGTGGTACAGACTCCCTCTCCACATCGAGCAGAGTACCTATTTACCCCTTTTTAAGAGCAACTTGGATAACTGGATGGGAAACAGAAAATACATCCCTGGGATTTCACCCATGTCCCTGCTGGACAGAGGCATCGGGTGCGGACTTGTCTAAACATGGGCTAAACTCTTGGCTAGGCTTATAAGGGTCTCAGGGCCAATGGCCTAGCAACTACTTATGATCCTATGATCCTAGTATGAATAGCATTGGGAGAGGTCCTCTTGATCCTGCCACATTCAAACCTTGTTTAGCAGAAACAGACACCACAACTTTGTCTGAAATGGTAAATGTCAACCTACTCTTCTTTGCAACACTAAGTTGCATCTTCCTCAGAGGAGCCTTTCCTTTTGGAGAAGACCTAAAAGTACATCAGGAAAAGTACAGTTGTATACCTATCATAAATGTAGATGTTCGAGTGTATTCACTGTTGCAGTCATTACACTTGGGTTATCCTGCTGGCAGGCTACCCGCAGTCGGCCTGAATTCCAAAGTCCTGGTCCGGCATCGGTTGCTGTCACCTCTTCCCTGACGTCAGTGCACCAGGGGTATAAAAGATGCAGCCAATGCCATTTTCTTCAGTTTTTCTTGCCCTAGATGTCAGATGCCCCCAAAAGGGTAGGCTAAAAATTTCTGATCATAAAAAAGCATGTGCATAACCTTCATCTACAAGCAAATATACCACATAGGTTGTATAGAATAGAGAAGTACAGATAAGTCCCAGCAATGAAAGGGGGATGGTGGGAGGGTAACCTGGACTGCAACAGTGAATACACTCGAACATCTACATTTATGGTAGGTACACAACTGTACTATGTTCATCGTGTTTCACTGTTGCAGTCATTACACTTGGGTTGAATCCCAAAGCTGAGGTTGGGTGGCTGGGCTTAAATAGAATTAGGAGTGGCTATGAGGCCCTGCAAAACTGCAGTGGCAAAGCCTGCTCTGGATTTAGAGTAAAGAGGTAAGTGGTAGTTGGTAAAAGTGTACACTGAAGACCAGGTTGCAGCCTACAAAATGTCCTTGGTTGGTACTCCTCTGAGGAAGGCTGCTGAAGTGGCTGCTGCTCTGGTAGAATGTGGCCTAATGCCCTTAGACACTGATTTGCCATGTTGTGAATAGCAGAAACGAATGCAGTGGCCTATCCATTTTGAAATAGTCTGCTTTGAAATAGCTTTTCCTTGCGATCCTGCAGCATATGCCACTAAGAGTTGCTCAGTCTTTCTGAAATCTTTAGTTTTGTCCAAGTAAAAACGTAGTTGTCTGTGTATGTCCAAAGAATGCAGAAGTCTCTCCCCCTTACTTTGCGGGTTTGGATAAAAGGTAGGCAAATGTATGGTTTGGTTAAGAGCCACACTGGACACTACCTTAGGCATAAATGTTGGGTTTGTCCTTAGAGAAACCCTATCAGGATGGAAAATAATAAAAGGTTCCACAGCCATTATTGCCTGTAACTCTGAGACTCTTCTTGCTGAAGTTATTGCTAGGAGAAGAGCTGTTTTCCATAATAAGTATTTTATTTCGGCTGTATTGGCTGGCTCAAAAGGATGCAGTGTGAGTTTTTTCCAAGATAAAATTGGAGGTCCCATGCTGGTATTGGAACTCTCCTTGGAGGTCTTATGTTTTTGGCCCCTCTGAGATACTGCCTTAGCATTGGATGAGAAAAAATAGGTGGGTCTGTATTGTAATGAGCTGAAATGGCAGAGGCATGGATCTTAATTGATGAGAAGGATAGGCCTTTGTCCAGCATCTCAGTAAGGTATTGTAAAATCTGAGGAATGTTTGGTACAAGCGTGTCAATTCCTTGTGCCTGGTTCCAAGCACAGAATCTCTTCCATTTTTATGCATAAGATTTACTGGTGCTGGGCCTCCTGGCCTCCAAAATAACATCCACAACTGCTTTAGAGAGAGGTGTGTTCTGAATGGTTACATTATCCGCCATGCAGCCAGATTTAGGGTTCTGAGTTGGCTGTGTAGGATCTGATTGTTTTGTTGGATCAGCAAATGAAGAATTTGAGGTAATGTCCAGGCTGGGCCTTGAGACAAGCTCTTTAGGACTGGGTACCAGTGCTGGCGTGGCCAGTCTGGGGGCAATCAGGATCATTTTTGGCTTCTCTTGTCTGACCTTTAGGAGTACCTTGGGGAGGAGAGGCAGAGGAGGGAACGCATATACTGTGAGGGCTTTCCAGCTGAATGAAAGGGCGTCCACTTTCCATGCTTGTTCGTGATAAGTCCGAGTGCAGAATCTCTGTAGCTGGCAGTTGTGAGGGGAGGCAAATAGAGCTATGTCTGGTCATCCCCATTTCCCTGTTATCAATCTGAAGATTTGTGGATCTAGTTTCCACTCATGAGGATCCATGAGGTTTCTGCTTAGTTCGTCTGCCAAAGTATTTGTCTTTTCTGGCAGGAATTGTGCTTGCAGGTGTACTTGATAAGTCAATGCTGTGTTCCACAAAGTCATGGCTTGTCTGCAGAGGGGGTAGGAATGTGTGCCTCCTTGCTTGTTTATGTACCACATGACTGTAATATTGTCTGTCTTTATCAGCAGTTTTCCTGGATGAAGTAGGTCCTTGAAGGCTGTCAGGGCATTCTGTACAGCTAGAATCTCTTTTTGATTGATATGATGATGCATTTGGCTTGTGGGCCATGTGCCCTGAATACATTTTCCTGCCATATGTGTCCCCCAGGCATAATGTGATGCATCTGTTGTTAGTCTCTGCCTGGCTGTGGGTAAAGCGAATGGCTGTCCCTTGTTGTGGTGACAGGCCTGTGCCCACCATCGAAACTCCTGTTGCAGGCAGGGAATGAGAGTAATTAATGTTTCCAGGCTGTGGCAATGTTGAGTCCAAACACTTTTTAGATACCATTGTAGTTTCCTCATACGCAGTCTTGCATATGGAATTAGTAGAATGCAGGACGCCATGTAGCCCAGAGCCTGCAGAATTTTTCTTGCAGATACCTGGGTCTTTGTTGCCATGTTTTCAAAGTAAGAAGTCAGTTGCTTTTGTTTGTCTGGTGTGAGATAAGCCATCTGGGCAGTTGTATTTAAGCTTGCACCCAGGAATATTATCTCTTGAGAAGGTACTAGTTTTGATTTCTTTTCGTTTACTGTGTACCCTAGGCAAATTAGTAATCTTTTTACAAACGCCAGATGCTTTAGTAGAATGTCTTTGGTTTCTGCTGGAATAAGGCAGTCGTCCAAGTAGGGAAATATTTGAATTCCTCTTTGTCTGCAAAATGCAATTACTGGTGCCAGGCATTTTGTGAAGACCCTGGACGCAGTAGATAAGCCAAAGGTCAGTGCAGAGAATTGATAGTGCATTGAGCCAGCTATGAATCTGAGGTATCTTCTGCAAGATTGTCTGATTGGGACATGCAGGTATGCCTCTTTGAGGTCCAAAGTTACAAGCCAAACCTTCTTGCCCAGCATGGGCAGAAGCTGCTGCAGAGTCAACATTTTGAATTTTGGAACGTCCAGAAAAGTATTTAGAATAGACTGGTTCAGAATTGGTCTCCAGACTTTGTCCTTTCTTGGTACTAAGAAAAGTCTTGAGTAAAATCCTTGTCTTTGCTCTTGTTGTGGCACTGGCTGAATAGCCCTCATGTCCATGAGAGATGAAACTTGTTTTTGTGCCTCTGCCCATTGATTGTGTGGCAGGTCTGGTAAACCTTTTGCCTTTGGAAGGGTGTGAAAGTGGAACCTGTAGCCCTGAGAGACTATATTTAAGTCCCATTTGTCCTGGGTGATCCTGTGCCAATTTTGTGAAAAAAGTGCTAGCTTTCCCCCTAAGGGAGCTGCCAAAAGATAAGTGCTTGGAATTGGCAGAGGGAAGTCATTGGGACTGTTTCCTATAAGGCTGTGATTTGTCTTCTCCACTTTTGGAGGTAGAAACACCCCATTGTTTGGGCCTGTATGAGCCCTGGGGCTGTTGCCTGCCTCTAGGGCATCTGAATATGCCTCTTTGTGGCCTGTCTGACACTGGAAAGGACCAATTCTTAGAAGGCCAGTTCCTAACAAAGCTGGGTGGCTGTACCTGTAAGAAATCCTTTACTGTCTGCATAGATTTAGCTTTATCCTCCATTTTCTTCAACACCTCTTCTGCCTTAACACCAAACAAAGTATCATGCTGTAATGGAGCATCCAATAATTTTGCTTTAACATGATCAGGCAGAGTCTGTTCCTTTAACCAAGCATGCCTTCTAATAACAGAACCTGTAACAGCGGCCCTGCACGAGGCCTCCAGTGAATCATAGCCACATTGCAAAGTATGTTTTCCCACTTGTTCAGCTGCATGCAATAAATCCTGCAAATCTTTGTTTTCAGAACATTCAGAATTTGTCAACATTTTTTTGTTTTAACAAAGACATTAAGTATTGCTGATATTTGAGCATATGAAACTGACAATTTAAAGCCCTTACAGCCAAGGTAGCAGAAGTGTAGACTTTTTCCCCCATCTGTCCAGAGCCCTAGAATCTCTATCTGAGGGGACAGGGTTTTTAGCAGTAGCAGCTTTGACCTCTTTGGGACCCTGTGAGATAGTTTCTGGATCCGCAGTAGGGTTTTTATATAGAAATTTATGAGAATCTGGAACCCTGTAGTATCTGTCTGGCTTAACAGGTGCAGGAAGTAAAGAGTCTAGAGACAGGCTGGACTCTGAAAATACATCATCTACTATGTCTAGAACAGGAGGAATTGCAAGAGGTCTGTGCTGAGGAAGTAAAAGAAAGTCTCTAAGCCTTTTCTAAGAATCTGAATAATCTTGGCTCTCCCAGTGGAAATGCTCCCTCATGGTATGCAGGGTTTCCCCAAATGAGTAATCCTCAAGAGGAGAAGCTGAAGGACTACAATCTTCAGCATCAGAATCCTCATAGAGAGGAATAGAGTATCCCTGTTCTGAAGAGGAATTGGAGGAAATGGAAACCTGATCAGAGGAACCATATTCAGTATCTTGCCTAGGCCTCTTATCAGGAGGGGGATGGGAACCCCTGATCAAAGTAATTAGGTCTTCGGCCATTTTGAGCATCTGTTTCTTAGGCATAGAAGTCGGTCCTGGAGAATGCTGTACTTGTTTCCTTGTCTTTAAAACTGCTTTAGACTTTGTCTTGGATGCTGAAGTAGGCTTTATATAAAGTTGTGTAGGTCTGAAAACACCCTCAGAAGCCGATGCCTGCTCAGCGGCTCGGGATGCATCTGAGGGATTTATTTCCGAAGGGCCAATACCTTGAGTATCCAGAGGCCTAGTTCTCTCCACGTGGGAGTCGAAGGCAGCCTGTGGCTCTGAGGTAGCGGGAATCAGTGGCTGCAAAAGCGCCTCACTGAGCACCGGCGAACCGATGACTGGCCTAGAAGAGGCTTTGTCATCAGTTTTGGACCTCGGATGCCTGTCCTTTTCTTTATCCTTGCGCTTTTTATGAATTCCGGTCATTGGTTGTTCCGACGGCATTATATAGTTAAATCTTCGGCCAAAGTAATGAAAAGCAAAATCACACCGATGCTTTATCATGCGTTGGTTAAATCTAGCACAAAACTGACAACTAGCAACGTCGTGGTCAGGGCCTAGGCAAGGAATACAGTAAGAATGAAAATCCTTATGATGTATTTGCTTCCCTCAAGAAATAAAATTGTTAACTTTTTCTGCCATCGGTCTGGAGCAAGAAAAAAGTTTCCCCAACGGGGTACTTAGCTTTATTAAAGACTTCGGATCTGAAATTCAATTTCAAAAATCTCAGGAGTCGGCCAACTGGCACTTGCAAACTGCTTTTGCTTTGGGCACTGCGCGGCAAGAAAGACTGAAGAAAATGGCGTTGTCTGCATCTTTTATACCCCTGGCGCACTGACGCCAGGGAAGAGGTGACAGCAACCGATGCCGGACCAGGACTTTGGAATTCAGGCCGACTGTGGGTAGCCTGCCAGCAGGACAACCCAAGTATAATGACTGCAACAGTGAAACACGATGAACATCCCTAGATTTAAAAGCTGGAATTACTCTCAAATTTTTAAATTCCAAGCTTTTTTTTTTTTATTCATTCAAGGCTTCAAGGTACATGTCATAAAGGAGGTAAAAATTGAACAATCTTCTGAAAGAGGTAGGTCACTGTGGCAAATGACACATTTAGAATACTTGTCCTGCAGACAAATCTCGACTCCATAGAATTTCTTGAAGGCACAGAAATACTTTAGGTTATCTATAAGTACAACTGTAATAAAAAACACAGAAATGAGAATCACCAAACTATGCAAATAAAATAAATTTCAGAACTGTAACAGCACAAACTTTTCCTGTTATATTATTCAAACATATAAGAAGCACAATGCAGAGCAAAAGAATACTTTAGCTAAGGGAAAACATTTTTGAACACGGACCATTTGTAAAATTGCACCAAAGTGATACAGTTGAAAGGAACCTGTCTGACCATTTTGACAGGAGAGTACTCAGAATTCACCTAAAGGAAGAAGAAGGAGATCTAACCCAAATCCTGAAGAACTCCTCTGAAAATTCTGAAAACAAAGCAAAACTACTCTTAAAATTTGGAAAACAAAGTAGCAACCTCGGGACATTTTTTAGGGTGATCAATATCAACCACATGTGAAGAAATCTGGAAAAGAAAGCCTTAGATCTCAGAAATTATGGGTAAAGGTGAGGAGATATGGTGGTCTTTGAAAGTTTTATGGCAAGCTAACCAAGTGTTTGCCGGTGTTAGTCCTACAGATGACAGAGTTGACACCTCCTTGGACCTACTACTGTGGTAAGCATTGTACATTTAATTGTTCGATCTTTGTCATGGCAAGTTATTCTAACAGTAAATTGTAACATCTGGTTGGTAAGATTCTCATGCAGTATCATCACAGCCATGGGAGATGGACAGAATCCTATGTCTGGACTGCACTTTCAGCTTGCAGTGTTATGGTGTGCACAGCAGTCTATATGGCAGCCATGCGTTTTGTTGTTAAGGAGTGATCTGCTGTATCTTGGTTACCCCCTTTCCATTGGCACTGTTTTGCAGAGCGAGTTCATCTGAGTGTTTAGCCCCTCTGGACTGGGGTCAGCAAATCCCAGTCCAATAACAACTGGTCTAAAGGACAGACCAGTGATTCTAAGAAGCCACCACTGCTTCTCTTAGATGTGCAGGTGTTGCACAACCCCCTTACATATCCTGATGTTTCTTAAGTAAATCAGGCTGGTAATGAGATATGTTCTTAGATACATCTACACCTCATGCCATAATCCACAATGTTTATCAGGTCTGTCCACTTATCCAGCCTAGCAACACTTAGGTACCCTGGTTTCAACATGGCTATGGAGAAGTGTCCGGCCTCTGCTAACATGTCATCTCTGTCCCTCCCACTTAGAAAGCCAAGCTGACAAAGCCTTCTCATTCCTTTTCTTCCACTGCCAACTCCAGCAGGTGCCTGAGCTGTTAATTGAACCCTGGTAATCTGGGTTGTAGTCAAGGCTTTATCCATTCACACCAATGCAGCTAATGGCAGCAAAACATTTCTGAACTACGCTGTGAATGTGGCTACTGCCCTAATGGAATGTGTTCTTACTGTAACTTGCATAAGATGTTTTACACTTGTTATAGCAAACTATGAGCTAGTAGGTCTTCTTTCCCCTTTTTTAATGAGACAAAGGGCTGAGCAGTTTTTCTGAACTCATTAGCTCTCATAGTGTGATACATAAGTGGTCTGTGTGCAGCCAACATACACAAATTTTACATACATTCTTATAGGTTAGCTAAAAGACTGGAAGTTGTACCAAACTAATCAAAGTCACAATAGATACAATTTTTGTCATGCTTTGGCTCAGGACACGGATTTGTGTTACATGACACACTTTTATAATGAAATAACAGGCAAGGTGACTTATTCACAAGAGCTTGTAGCTCTGCAATTTTCCTACTAGAAATAACAAAAATGTTTTCATTGAAAAGTAATTTTAATCCACCGTATCTGCTGTTTCAAAGGGTGCATTTTCAGCTTAAAGTTTGAATCCCAAGGGGTAAAAGACATACCCCACTCTTGGGAGTCTTAAGTGAAGAACTCCATTAAAAAAAAATTTTTACAGATAGTTGTGCTGTCGTCTTTGGAAAGATTGGTGTGCAGTCAGAAGCTATAAAAGCATAAACTCCGACTGAGAAATAAGCCAAATCTAAGTACGTCCAAACTAAATATTAGTATAGAACAATGCAAAAGATCCAGCCCTTGTAACATAGTAAAGGAATCAAATTTCTGCACCTTTTGAATGAAAATTTTTTTTGTTCACCTAGTTTCTTTAAAGATATTCATAACTTGAGCTGAAATGAAGTACTGCTAAAAATCAAAATTCTTTCTTCCAGGTTGACATATTTAATTCTGAGACTCAGTGTAAGCCACTGCCTTTTCTTTAGGTTAGTAAGGACATTTGTAGAGATAATGTCACAGTGGAAGAATGAGCATGCTCTTTAGCAATGAGTATCTACCATTATCTTGACCAACATATAAAATTTAAACTTCGCTTATCTTGAGCAACACCCTCTAAATTACACAAAATGAGGGGAAGCATACATTATATTCTGAGTCAATGGGATAGGAAAAGCTTTGATTTTTTTTTTTAATTATCAGATAATGATTGAGGGAAACAAAAATTAACCTGAAGTGTAGCAAATCTGTTCACTTCTGGAAGATTTCACATCTGTACAGTGTTGTGTATATGTACAGATTAATCTCTTTCAATATGCCATTTATCTTCTTTAAAGCACCTGCTAAATGATTAACCTGGCAAAGGAAATGGCTGAGGGATGATCTGTCCCTCTGTACTACTAAAAAGATATGGCTCTTCCTTGTTTATGAACCACATTACCCTACTGTTTTTCCATGTTGATTTGGAGGTGCTTTTGCTGAAAATTGTTCTGGAATGCTGTTAAAACCCTATAAAATGCTTTCATCTTTTTCATGCTGATGTGAAGTTACTTTTCCTGTTAAGTCCATTTGCCTTGCACAGCCAGATTGTTTAAATTCACATTTAGTTTTATTAATCTGTTTACTGAGTAATCAAAATTCCAACACAGGATTCTCGAGAGTCCAGGTATTTACAGCATTACTTTCAACTAAATAAATTTATTTCTAAAAGCAAATCCAGTTCCAAATTCTCCTCTTTCAGAAAAGAGACAGACTCCAGATCATTCCTTTTAAATGTTTTATTGGGTACAGGCTCTTTCACCCTTGTAGACCTCTTCAGATCTAGTTCTTACATATAAACTTTTAATAATTATGAAATACTACAAATATACTGTTACAGAGGGGGCATAGTATACTCTGGGATAACCCAGGTCCACCTGAGGGGCCTTTCATCTGGTCAGCATGAAAACATCTGATAGGATGTTAGACCCATCCTCATGTGCATGAGGAAACTTTTCCCTGCTCAGAATGTAGGCATCTGATAGGATGCTAGACCCATCCTCATTTGCACGGGGTGCTCACAATTAGTGCTTAGTAAGACCACATGTCCAACTGTTGGAAAGCTCAAGTGTTGCTAAACATTGTTAATGACAAACACTCTACTACCTTAACGACTGTCTGTCCTTCTTTATGTATAAACTCATAATCAACTAATTTTGCATGTGTGGCTACCAGGCAGAATTTTAAAAAATGATTTACAGACATTTTTTGTGGTCAACAAACATCACTAGTTGGATCCCAGTCATAAGATCGACTCAACAGAATGCCGATAGCATATGATCGATTTTCCAAAAAGTCGAACTACAGAAAATAACAAAAATGTATGTTTTGCAGGAGTCAAGCTGCCCTGCACCTCCACACCCTCTGCGTATTATATATATCAACTCCAAGATTGCACTACAATGGGAAAAGGGTACGAAAAGTCAATCATATGGTCTCCACCATATGATGTTTTACATCCCGTTGAGTCAATCTTCTGAATGGGACCCCACTATGTTGTTTTAACAAATCACTTGCCATTTGGTCCTATAATCAGATGTTAATGTCTGGTTATTGCAACTTGATTACCACTGATATTTTCAGTTTACTGATATTAAGACCTATTCACTATTTAAAATACTTTTAAACTGCCATCACATTTTACTCCTATATCATTGGATTCATCTTCCCTACAACTACTTGAGACACTTTTCCAGAATTCTGCTAGTAATTGATTGAAACACTTATCTGGAATTCAGTTAGACATTCACACTCAAATTCAAACTTCTGCTCAAGAATCAGATTAAAAGTCAAGCTTATTATGACCTCATGATGTATTCTCATTATTTTTACTTCCCTATTACAGCCTAAAATAACATTATTAATAACTCTCTTAAGTACATCATTGTGGACTCACTCCAATACATTTAATACTTCTGTACAATCCAAACACTTCATGATTCATAGGTCAACTAGGATCTAAGGAAGCTTACAATGAGCAAGTGGAAGCACTACTTGGTTAACAGAATCCACTGACAGACTCTGTTAAATGATAACCAACTTAAAGTCCTCACTACTTTCCAAACTTGAAACTACCTACAATAAAGTTGTTAGACTTGCAGCTAACCTGCCCTCTCGATATCACCACTGTCTTGCTCTCCAGACACTCAGTTAGCTTGAGTTTCCTAAGCAATTGTTATTTACACAACTATATGTTATCCATTCCTACCCTAGCATCTCCTCAATTGTCTCTCTCTCTATAAACCCCTTCGATCCCTCAAAGGCTCTGACCTAAGTCTGTTACTGATTCACAAACCAAAAAAATATTTTGGTCAGAATCTCTTTCTTGCAACAAGCTTCCCTTGACTCTCAGAAATATTACCCATACACAAGATTTCAAGAAATCTCTTAAAGGGTACCTCAATAGCTCCTGGATCTGCCAATGTAATCATCCCACGTGAACCCATTTCCTTTTTCCTTTCACTATCCTCTCTATTCTTTCTTTCCTTACTTTTTGTCTGCCTAATTTACCACCTTGGATTGTAAAGATGTCTAATAATAAATACAAGTGTGTCTTTCCTTAGTGCTCAGTTATCAATTTCCTATATTCTTTCTACTTATATTATTGTTCTTTGTTGCTGCTTATCATATTTATACTGTTATATATTTTTGCTAAATTTTTATTGCATATTTTTACAGTACATTCAATCTTTTTTTTTTTTTGCTTTATTGTATAACTGTGCTTCTAGGACTCTCATTTACTTGTTTTTATTCAATATATTGTTAATTTACTCTACTTTAATATTGTTAATTTTTCCTACTATGTTTGCACTGTGGAGCTTTTCTCCCCAGGCCTCTGCTGAAAAAGGGAGATCCCAGTCAACAAATGTCAAATAAATAATAAATAAGGGAGGTCATTGTTTTGTTAATATGGCAATTTAAAAGTATTAAATTAGTCTCTTTTTTTGAAGAAGAAGAATATAAAACTGAAATTGTTTATTATTTAGTTGACAGAATTGCTCTAAATGCATGGAATCTTGACAATCCCTTGTTTGAATTTCAGTTTGTCCTCATGCATACTCCCTGTACCTGGCCAGTTTGGATTAAAGATACTGGAGTCCTCCCACGCAGGTAACGTTTGCTTACTGTGTAATCGAGGAAAATAGGTCGAGTATACAAAAACATATAATGTACATGTTAATAATCGAACACAGAAACTATGCAGGTAAGCAAGATAAAAGGCTCAATGAGCAAGTTGTATTTACTGAAAAGATACAAGTAAACTAGAAGGAAAATAAATTAGTTGAAAGCTAGCTGGACTCCTTATATACAATCCAAAGAATCTATTGCAAGACAATGAACTTTAGATGGGAAAAGCAGTGCCATTCAAATGGATAATTCTGTCCGATTTGAACTTATTTGTGTACTACGAAACAGGAATTAGCATGTCCAGTAAGTAGCTCTGCAAACAAATTCCATGGATTCTTAATTTGCCACCAAGTCTTCCTCACATGAAAACTAACATGAAGACACATATGAATACAAGATGTCTTCAGAGCTCTCCAAAACTGTCTTGCTGTAATGGTTTGTTTCTGTAAGAATTCTATAAAGACATCTATGAATTTCTCTCGGTTTTCCTTGTACAGGGAACACCATCATTAGGACCGAATCAAAAAGGTTAATGATCTTGAAAAGGTCAGAGAAGACTTTTTATATTTTACCATTATCCCCAGAGATCAGAAAAGTAAAACTGACTGTTCTAGATGCTGTGTTAACAGTTCTGCTATCTTTGTCATTACTAAACAATTGTACATTAAGGGAAGATGATTATGTTTTAAGATGTGCAAACAATGGAACAGGACAAGGAAATACAGTGGCTAAGCCAAATGGTAGAGCTGAAAACTGAAAATAATGCTGAATTATCTGGAATCTAAGGCACTTTCTGAGACACGGTCTCTTCAGAATGTGAATTTTCACATCGAAGGTTGCTGAATAAAAGTCATGTCTATGAAAAGAAGAAAACTGTTCGGCATCACCATTCTGAATGATCTTGTGCTTATGTTCTTGTTCAAATCTGATAAATCTGGAACTGGTATTGAAGTCAAATGCCTTGACCTTGTGAGAAGTACCATCTGTAGTAGTCCACCTATCCAGCACATTAAACTTTACATAGCAGTGCCTGAAGAACAAGTTGCATTTGTGGCTTTTAAGAAATTATATACTATAAAATTGCTGTCTTGACAACAAAACTCATTTGTGGCTATCCCCTGCCATAAAAAAGATTACTCGGACTGAGATAACTCAGTAAATTAGAATCTTTAGCAAACAGTACAAATGTAGCATAGGTTCATAGGTAGGTACTAGGCTATCCGCCCAAAGGCATTTATAAGCCTAGCCAGAATGTGATGGCTTTCGCCACCCCCTTAGATTAGTTCTCTGTGCCTCTGTCCAGCAGAGCCACTGAAGTGACCCCCAGGGTAAACTTTCTGCTTCCCATCCACTCATCAAGGTTTCTTTTGAAGAGTGTTAGCGAGCAGCTCTGCCTAATGTAGATTAGAATCTTTTTCCAAAGCATGGGAAGTCTCTGGGACAGGAATCTATCCCTCCAGCACGTCATATTTATTGTTGTGGTGAGGTTTAGACCCTTAGAGCTTGTGGCTCGAGGGGATAAGGTTTTCTTTAGGTGGAGCATGTTCATCAATTCTGGGTTGGACATGACCTTGTATGTCAGGAAGAGATCACCTCTGAGTAAGCGGTATGCAACCAAGTACAGTTGGAGTTTCTTCAGTCGAGCTGCATAGGGCATCTGTTTGAGGCCAGTGATCCTCTTGGTAAGGTACTTCTGTGGTCTTTCCAGCTGTTGCAGGTGTCTTGTAAGGTACATCCCAAATGGGGTGTTGTACTCTATGATGGGTCTGATGAGTGATGAGCAGAGGGGCACAATGGCCTCTTTTGATCTGGATGCGAACCCTTTTGTGATTACGTGGGCCACGTAGAAGGATTTTCTAACCACTTTGGCAATATGATTATCAAAGGTGAGATTCTATCTACTTGGATCCCCAGATCCCTTATTATGTCTTCCGTATTTAGGGGACTACCACCTATGTGGTTGTTTGTGGGTACTTTGTTTTTCCAAAGGGGATGACTATGCACTTTTTGGCATTTAGCTTGAGGCCATGATTTTGACACCAGGTATCCATCTCAGTGACACCCTTTTGGAGGATGTCTGTATCAGACGGAGAGTCAATTATAGCCTAGTTTGCAGTCGTTTGCGAACTTGGTCAGTCATAGTCCTCCTGTGCTTGCCTGTACCTCTGAGAAGTATATGCCAAACAGGAGGGGTCCTAGGACTGAGCCCTGGGGAACGCCACTTGTAACCGGATTAGAGTCGGACCTGGCTTCCGCAACTCTCACCATGTGGGATCTGTCCGTGAGCCAGTTGGCAAACCATCTTGTGATGTAGGGGTTTATGTTCAGGCTTGTGAGCTTGTCTATAATACCAGAATG
This sequence comes from Protopterus annectens, assembly GCF_019279795.1. Classification (NCBI taxonomy): domain Eukaryota; kingdom Metazoa; phylum Chordata; order Ceratodontiformes; family Protopteridae; genus Protopterus; species Protopterus annectens. The sequence continues at coordinate 1,832,647,472 of NC_056737.1, read as the reverse complement.
GGGAATGGTGTCGAAGGCCTTTGCGAGGTCTAGGTAGGCTGTGTGTACCACCTTTCCCTAGTCTATAACCTTGGTAACTGTCTCAAAGAAGTCCACCAGGTTTAGGAGGCATGATCTGCCCTTAAAGCCGAACTGGGTAGGGTCCAGTGTTTGGAGGTTCCCAATGTCTCTGTTAATGAGTTCCATGATGATGTGCACCATAGCCTTGCAGGCCAAGCTAGTCAGGCTTATAGGGCGATAGTTCCCGGGGTCTGTTGTGGCTCCACCTTTGTGGAGCGGAATAACCGTTGCTGTGCGCCACTCTATGGGTACGTAGCCTGTGGAGAGGCCGAGTTTGAACAGTGTGTTTAGGTGAGGGGTTAGATCGTCTTTGCGCTCATGTAGGATGTAGCCTGGGACACAGTCCGGAACCCATTGATGCTGTGTTTTTGGCTTTGGAGAGGGCTGTTTTAACCTGAGTGTCTGTGATTTCAGGGACTCTACATTCTTCTGGTATGATTATGGGCCCTTTTGGGGGTGAGAGGGGGGTGAAGTTTGCGCTGAACCTGCCAGGATGTTAGTGATATCGGTCAGTTCAGTGTATTTTGTGCTATTCTGCACTAACTCCGAGCAGATGTTTGGATTGCACTTAGATTCTTGACATAGCTAAAGAATGCCTTGTGATTATCTTTGGAGTCCTTGGCAATTTTTCTTTCGAAGCTCGCCTTGGATTATTTTATGAGGGATCGTAGTTTCTTGCTGATACTGATCAGAGATGTCTTCCCTTCTTGGGATTTTACTCTTTTCTGTACTAGTTTCCTCCTTCTATTGTACAGCTCATTTATGGCAGGAGTCCACCAGACTGGTTTCCTTTTCTTGGAGGAATGAGTCTTGGTTTTGCTTGGGATGGCACAATCCATGCATTCTTGTAGGTGTCCGTAGAATGCATTAGTAAAGGATTTTGCAGCTTGGACAGCGTTATCCTTCAGCATGGGGGCTTTGAAACTTTCCACCTTGGTCTTAAGTAACGTGAAGTTTGCTTTTGAAAAGTTTTTCACAGTGGTTTCCTTGTCCGGGGGTAGGGGCAGAATGTGGATATCCAAAGTGATTTGTTTATGGTCAGATCTAACCAGCGAGGGGTTGACCTCCAATGTGGAATACCGATCGCCCATGTTGGTGATGACCAGGTCCAATATGTTGTCACCTCTGGTGGGAGTGTTGACCATTTGAGTCAGGGCATTTGAGTTTATAAATTTTAGGAAATGCTGGTCAAGGGAGTTAGTACTTGAGTAGTTCTCCAAGTTAATGATTGGGTAATTGAAATCACCCAATATTAGGGTGTTTGGTAGGACCTTTATGTTTCCCAGTGTTTCCAGAAACACGGAATGGAGGTCCTGGGACATGTTGGGTGATCTGTAGCAAGCTACAATTTGATTTGCAGTTTTGCCCATTGTTAGTTGCACGTGGATGATCTCTGAAGCATCGTGCTGTGCCACTAACCTAGAGGTATGGGTATCCTTGATGAATATGGATACACCCCCACCTTTTGTATTTCGGTTCAGGTTCTGCGGCCGAAATGTATGGTATGAGTTGGAGCCTGGTAGTGCTGGGGTGCTCTCTGGAGCCTTAAACCAGGTTTTCTGTTACTGCACATATATCAATTTTCTCCATAATGAGGAGTGCCCGAGTGCATGCATTTTGAGGTTTAGACTTCTGACACTGAGTAGCATTACCCTCAGTTTTGTGTTACTTGTGCTATTTACGGTGGTGGTTTTGTCTTTTGAGCTTTGCCTAAAAAAGGCACTATGGGGGTGGCAAGAGCCTTGGCCAGTATTCGAAAGCCTAAGGGTGACAGGTGCAAGCCATCTCTAGCGAAGTAGCGTGGCTTGTCAAGCATGTCATCCCAGGCAGACAGTCACTGGATCCCCTTTGAATGGCACCAGAAACTTAGCCAATTGTTGAAATAGACAATATTTTCTTTATACCGTGGTATCATTCTTGGTGAGGGCAGGATGGTACTCAGGGTCAGAGTCATACCGGCCTGGGCTACGTGATCAGAGAGCTCTTCCATGTCTCTTTTCATGTAGTCCAGAGAGGTACGGCTCAGGTCATTCACACCAACATGGACAATGACAGAGTCATATCTGTACTTGCTCTGGAGTGACCTGAGTGCTTGTGTTATGTGGCAGATGATGGCACCCAGCAGGCAGCTAACAGTAACCTTATCCTTATTTAGCCTAGTGAGTGGGACGTCAGTGTGCCTGACTATAGAGTCACCTATTACTAGTATGTTTGGTATGTTATTTTGCCTTAAGGGCTGTGATTGCATGGCACACTGGTTTTGTGAAGTATGTGTTTCATGGTTTGTGTTGGGGGGTGGAGGTTGCTTGGAAGTTTGCTTTGGAGGTCTCTGTTGTTTTTGCAGATTTGTATTTAGAGCCTCTGAGTATGTTTTCATGTATTTATGTGTGTTCTTTGCCGGTGCTGGTTTAATGGGTCTATGTGAGACTGGTGGTGTGATGCAAGTATTTCCCTTCTCCTCTTGACTGTCTGATCCAGTCTTGGGTCGAGACAGCTTAGCCTCCAGTTTGGCTGTATAATTGCATCTCTCGCATGTATTAGTGTTTGGTGGTAGGAGGAGAGGGTTGTCTGTGTACATGAGGCAGTTGTAACATTGCCTCAAAATGCCCAGGCTCACCAGTTGGACTGGAGAGTACACCGGAAACTGCTCTTTGGACATGCCTGGACAGGTACAGTGAACTGTTTTACTGGATGGCTGGTAAGGTCGAATAGAGAGCCTTATCCTTCTGTACAGTACAGGAGGGTCTAGTGCTAGGGTTTATAAGTGCTTACTATGAGTTTTGAGTACGTGCCGGGCTGAAAAATGAATGGCTTGAGTGCTTAAGCTGAAAGTTTGTCAAGTTCCAAGGGAAAAATTGAACAGGAGACTTTGTGGAGCCGGGAATAGTTTTACCCAAGCTAACCGGTCCTCCCCGGCATGCAAAACCAGGCAAATGCAGTATTTATAGCAGGGAAATGAAAGAGATAGAAATTAGCCCAAAATGGCTAATAAACTACTAATTTCTAGGCTGAAACCACTACTCCAGAAACAGATAGGCTGCTCAAAGCTCCTCTCTCTCACAGGTGAACAAAGAAACTTCCTTCTATCCAAGTAGGGTATGGGCAAACACATAGATGTGTAATGCAGCCCTGAATTCAGCACTAACCTGAAAACTGGACTATACTAGCTTAGAAAGGATGGAAACAAGTATATATTTTTTTTTTTCAGAAAATAAAGCAGATCATCATCTTCTTTCGGCTGTTCCCGTTAGGGGTCGCCACAGCAGATCACCTGTTTCCATTTCTTCCTGACCACTGCATCTTGCTCTGTCACACCAACCACCAGCATGTCCTCTCTCACAACATCCATAAACCTTATCTTAGGCCTTCCTCTTTTCCTGTTTCCTGGTAGCTTCATCCTTAACATCTTTTTTCCAATATACTCAGCATCCCTCCTCAGCACATGTCCAAACCAACGTAATCGTGCCTCTCTGGCTTTGTCTCCAAGCCTTCCAACCTGGGCTGAGCCTCTAATATACTTATTCCTAATCGTGTCCACCCTCGTCACACCCAGTGCAAATCTTAACATCTTTAATTCTGCCACATCCAGCTCAAACTCCTGCCTTTTTGTCAATGCCACTGTCTCCAACCCATATAACATAGCTGATCCCACTACCCTCTTGAAGACCTTCCCTTTCACTCTTACAGGTACTCGTCTGTCACAAATCACTCCTGACACTCTTCTCCACCCACTCCATCCCGCCTGTACTCTCTTCTTCACCTCTCTTCCACACTCACCGTTACTCTGAACTATTGACCCCAAGTATTTAAACTCATCCACCATCACCACCTCTACTCCTTGCATCCTCACCATTCCTCTATCCTCCCTCTCATTCACACACATATATTCTGTCTTATTCCTGCTGACCTTCATTCCTCTTCTCTCTAGAGCATATCTCCATCTCTCCAGGGTCTCCTCCACCTGTTCCCTACTCTCACTACAGATCACAATGTCATCTGCAAACATCAGAGTCCACGGGGACTCCTGTCTGATCTAGTCTGTCAACATGTCCATCACCATTGCAAATAAGAAAGGGTTCAGAGCTGATCCTTGATGTAACCCCACCTCCACCTTAAATGCATCCGTCACCCCCACCGATACAATAAAAAAAAAACACTTTAAATGCACAGAAAAGGATACATATTGTTATATAACGCAGATCAGAGTTGTAGTCAATGCCCCTAGTAATAAAGTAGGACGAAACACAAATACAGTGAAAGCAGATGAATAAAGTGCAATTTGTTTATATATATATATATATATATATATATATATATATATATATATATAAAATAACAGAAAAACTAAAAAACTGATTTAAACAAGTTACCCAATTAACCAGAAAAAAAGCTCAAAACTGAGCCCTGTTCCAGCAGTCTTCAATCAGACAAGTTCTAACTGCACACTCCTGCTACTAGGGTGCAGGGGAACCTTCTCCAAAAAAAGATGGCCTGGATCAGTGCTCAAGTTATACAAACAAAGCTAGATTCAGCAGGCTTCAATCCTATCTATGCTACAGCAACAAGGCACACCAATTTCAGAAAGAAACAGGTCAAATACGCAGGTAAAATAAGCCTGTGACCAGAAATTCCCAACTCAGAAGGGCAGCATCCAGCCTCCCCTCCAACAAGAGTGCAGACCACAAACCCTCTTAATGTAGAATAACTGGCCTGAAGCCCAAGTGCTTAAGCCAGAACTAATACACTTTTAAAATAGCAGACACTGGGCCTTCAATCAGCAATTCCCAGCTTAGAAGGATGTAAGCTACCTGTCCTGCTACAACAGTGCAGACCACAAACCTTCTTAATGTAAAACAACCTGTATGAAGCCCAAGTGCTTAAACCAAAAGACTTAGAACAGTTACAATTTAATCAGGCTACTACCAAGCAGTAATAAATGCAGCAGAATAAATAAAATTTAGTACTTTTAAGAAAAGCAAAATAAAGTAGGAGGAAACACAAATACAGTAAAAGCAGATGAATAAAGTGCAATTTTTTTT